>NW_028324170.1:3692827-4000563 GCF_054372755.1 Phalangium opilio
ATATTAGCAAGTACTTACTCGAAGTCACCAATTTTTTTTTCGATGATGTTAACTTGCAACCTTTTCTTGCCTTGGATAACCGCACCGGTGTTCTGAAGAAGATATTTACTATAAACAAAACCAGAAACGTCCAGAATCCTGACGAGTAATTGAAGATGTTACTTACGGGTTCGATGTCGAGAAAGGTACCGTGTTTCTCAACGTTGGGCTTCAACCCGTTGAAGGCTTCCAAGTATATTTCATCAGCGTTGAGGAAATGAGGAGCGGACATGGCCATGACAGATTTATCTAAAACAGGAACGGAGATTAAACGATATACGATGGGAATTAGGCTTAACAAATTTAATAATACTGACCTGGCATACATTCCTTAATGGGTAAGATTCCTTTTTTGAAACACAATCCTTTTCTACGATCGGTACGGTGACAAAAACAGACATTGACACTTCCGTTGACCTCTGGATCCATAAAGACACTTTCGGACAGTACGAAACGATACGCGGGAATTTTTTCTATAGTCGGTTCGGAACTAAATTCCAATTGAAGTGATCTGCGAAAAATAGAAGAGTCGTGCAACATTGAGCCATAATTACTCTAGTTTAAGAATAATTTCAGGAAATTCCGTTAAGGATATAATAACCTAAATTTTCCTCTCTCTAATGATACTAAAAACTTGTGTCTACATCAATCGGGGCTCGAGATAATGACCTTTGACTTTACGACAAAAACACTAACCTGCAAACATCCGCTGAATAAACGAAGAGGTATTCATTCTTTTTAACATCAGGTGGAAATTGAGTTCCATCTATTATTCAAAATAGTTTTATAGTTTTTTTAATTATAATTTTCTCAGATAATGATGTAATTAACCTGTTCCATTAATTATATTACACCAGGAGCCTGGTGCTTTGAAAAAGTCAAGTTTTCTAAATTAAAAAAAAATGAAATAAATTTTAACTCGTAACAAAATTTAAAGTTAATTTAAAATTAACTTACGTTTCTCCGTTGATTTTCTGAAAGACTGCTAATTTGTTCGCGCCTTGAACTCCGCTAAATATAGTGTTTCCAGAAGTTGTACTACCATTTTTCTAAAAAGTGTCGCGTTAAGTTTAGTTTCCCTTCAGAATACGTATGACACACACTTACTTCTCTGAAAGCTGACCACTTCAAATCTTTAGGTATTTGTCCGGATACCATGGCTTTAATACCCTCATCCTTTAATGATTCGGCTAGTTTCATTGTTGCAGCAAAAATAGGTACTTCGAATCCATTAAAGAGAATTTCGTTGACTTTATTCTTAATGATAAGCTCTCCAGTTGCCGAAGTTTTTGTTAATCCTAAATCTTCGAATTTGATACCTAATCCTGCCAGCATAGCTTTCAGTATAGGTAAAAGTGCACTGATTTTATCAGCGAAACCCTGGAATTTTAAGGACCAATGCTTTAGAAGGGTTGAAACAATACTCATTAACGGACAATATTGCGTCTATTTTTGGTCGCCATGACCTCAGAAAATCGTTCTATATGAACTAGCTCAAAAATAACTTTGCAATCTTACTTTTGTCATACTTTTAAAATTTAGTTTACCTTCCCATGAAAGGAGAAGAATTTAAAAACTTTCTAAAAATATCTCTATGGACTAGAGAAAAAGTGTCACCAAAGCTATTCGTATCCTGATTTATAGATGATATTGATCTAGCATACTTGCCCCTAACCTTTTGACCTAACGATATGATAGACCTAAAACTCGAGATAACAATAGAGCCCGCCCAAAATTATTGTTGAATTCCTCTTCACCCTCTTTAACAATATATATTTGTATCTGTGCAACAACTGAGCACGTGCAGTGTCTATAGGATCATGGGTCATCGAGGCCCTGTAATTGTACATAATTTGACTTAATCAACTTACAATAGCCGGTGCGTTAATGTGATAAATTTCGGCGTCAAGATCGACATCTTCGTTCAGTTCCGGGACAAAATAGTAATGAGTCGTCTCTTCATAATCAATTGTACCAAGGGTTTCATTTCTGCCCACTACTTCCTTGACCTTTTCTTGTCTGTAAAAGGAATCAACAGGCGTTAAAGAAAACTTCTCACTACGATATTCTAATTGACAGTTTTTCGCGGGAGTGCGTGAATGAAAGACTTAAGAATGGTTTATGACGAACCGGGGGGGGAAGTAAATATGTTTTCTTCATTGTCTCAGAGGCACCATCGCCTCTCAACTCACTCTCTTATTTCAATATTTGCCTTTGGTATAACTCAACGTAAGCGGCTGTAAGATATCTCACCTGTAAATATAAGGTCCAACTTCTTCTAGATAAGGTATAGCCGACCTTGCATTGACTTCTTCGGGATTGGTGACGTTGAAAAGGGTGAAACTCATATAAGATGGAACTGGTGATTTTATCCATCTTTCCACATTTTCGGGTTTATCTTCGGATAATACCAATTCCTGTCATCAATTTAAATAATCGATAAGAATAAATTAAGGACACGTTGAGGTCGGTGCCGTCGGTGCCTTATCAAAACTAGCTTGCATTTTTTGTTTTAGATAAATATTCAAGTAGTCATTCTAGGCAGACCTACTCGAGAACTACAACAAGGAACCGAGATAATTTTATAGCGTGATTTTATCTTATTATGCCTAGTATTACGCAACGATTCTCAGGGTCTGATTTAACTTACGTAAGGATTTTCAAGGCCTGATTGAACTGGCGTAAAGATTTTCAGGGTCTGATTTAACTGACCTAACGATTTTCAGGGTTTGATTTAACTTACGTAAAGATTTTCAGGGTCTGATTTAACTGACCTAACGATTTTCAGGGTTTGATTTATATTAAGCAACGATTATCAGGGTTTGATTTAACTTAAGCAACGATTATCAGGGTTTGATTTAACTTAAGCAACGATTTTCAGGGTTTGATTTAACTTAAGCAACGATTTTCAGGGTTTGATTTAACTTAAGCAACGATTTTCAGGGTTTGATTTAACTTAAGCAACGATTTTCAGGGTTTGATTTAACTTAAGCAACGATTTTCAGGGTTTGATTTAACTTAAGCAACGATTATCAGGGTTTGATTTAACTTATAAAATGATTTTCAGGGTCTTCATATTTAATAATTAGTGTATATAAATAAAAATGCATTAATTAACAATTAAATTTTTAATTGGAAACCATGTTTATTTTTTGTTTCTAATTATTTGCGTAGTTACCTAATAAATTATTAATTCAAATTTGGCTGTAACTTAAATTTTTAATTTACTACGTTAAATACGAGATATATATTTTAATTAACAATTAATTAATTTTAATCGGGAATCCATGAGATTTTTTGATTTTCTTCGCAATTTATTTCTTTATAATTAGCTAATAATTTTTTAATTCGAAGTTTATAGATTACCAAGTTAAATTACGCTATGCAATGGTAATCTAAAACGTACTTCTAGTAAATAATTGGAAATTAGCGAACTGTAAATTTACCGAATCGAATATTTTTTCTTAATCAGAAATAATTAAGCATAGGTATACCTTTTCGACTTTTTTCTTGTAAATTCCAGGAAAAACTCCATGTAGAACTCCACCGGCGATTATGAGTATACATCCAGTTATTACAAGGGACAACAAACCGATCTTGAAGGTCCCGGTTAGTAGCATGGCTATTTCTCAAATCCGGGGGACACCTAGATACTTTAAAGTTCTCGTCGAAAGTGGAACGGCGAGTCCCAATACACTCAATTAAATTACAGCGGCCAATTTAATGCCAAAAATAATCTTGAGGTGCTTCAATCTAATCTAAAAGTGAGTTTATCATAAAAAGCGAGATGGAAGCCAACTAATATAGGCACTAAGTCTAGAACAATGAACTGAACCGAGGGATAAGTAACTTCAAAAGTTAAAGAGAGAATGAAACTAATTAACATTTTTTTATCGTTTTACCTAAAGAAAACTTAAGTAAAATTAAGTTTCAAAAGATGAGGGATGCCTAATGATAATTTTCGGTTTAAAAACCGCTATGGGGTACCTTAACGTATAAGCGATCGCCACACCAACCTATAAGATTCAAAAATAAAATATTCTTTTGAAAATTTATAAAAACGTTAATGACTAAATGGATGTCAATTTCAACAAACATGCATTAAAAATTAATGTCAATTTCAACAAACATGCATTAAAAATTAATGTCAATTTCAACAAACGTGCATTAAAAATGGATGTCAATTTCAACAAACATGCATTAAAAATTAATGTCAATTTCAACAAACATGCATTAAAAATGGATGTCAATTTCAATAAACATGCTTTAAAACAATGTTAATTTCGATAAACATACATTGAAAAATGTTAATTTCGATAAATATCTATAGAAAAATGTTAATTTAGATAAACATCCATTAAAAAACGTTAATTTAGATAAACATCCATTAAAAAACGTTAATTTAAATAAACATTCACTAAAAAAATATTAATTTCAATAAACATCCATTAAAAATGGTTGTCTGGACATTTAATTGTCCCTTTAAAACGTGACGTAAATCTGCACGTGTTAAAGATTGTCGGTTCGTCTTTGAATCTGATTTGAAAAGGATTTAAATAAAGAAAAGAAAAAATAAATAATAATGTATGTATCTAAATTGCACAATTTTTCTTTTACCTTCTTACATCAACGAAAGTTAAACCTGAATTTGCGTAACAATTAAGATGAACCAGTGGATGAACCAGTAGAGAAAATTCTCGCGAAGGTAAAAACGATTTTCTAAAAAGAATTTTTCTAGAAAGTTTGAGATATTTTCGTGAATAAAAATGAAATATGTTTTTGTCAAAAGTTTCTCTTATTCTATAGCATCCACCAGGAGGGAACTACCCCTCGTTTGTAAAATATTTCGCCATCTCAAGAGTGCGTTAAACTATTTTCAAATCTGAATCACGGATTCCTTTTCCCGGGTATACGGTGAAGTTCAAAAAAGGAAAACGTGACGTGACACATGGAAGCCTAGAGAATCTATACAGATATTTAAAGGACAGAAGTCTATACTGAATTTCAGTTAAGGATTACTCTTCTCAACCCGGGATTTATCATACGATATCAATACGCCGTATTTTCCACAATGCTAAATAGTAAAGGTGACTTTAACAAAGGGTTTCGATAAGAACAAGGTTAGAAGGTTTTTTTCAAGGTTACGAATTGTGAAATGTCGTGAGATTTTTTTTTTTTTGTTCTTTCACTTTTCAAGTGGACTAGCTCCGGTGTAATCTAATGTCGTGATGTTCATTTTGTATTTGACACGGAGTAATATACTTGGAGGTGAAAATAGGTTTCTCCGATTGCTCCATTGTGTCAGATTATAATTAGAAGACCTAAATTATCACCACTGGTATCAGGTAGGACACTACGCGCATGGATATTACTTAAACCTTTGTAAAGAAAGTAGTTCCTTTGCATTTGATTGAAATTTGAGTTGGTATTAAAATTAATTAGAGCATTTAAGTCCAAAATCCGTGTTTATCTCATACTAGATACGCTACCCGGCTATTTTAAATGAAGAGTTCCCTATCTATTTATTGTTAGAATATAACTTTATTTTTATTACCCTGCTTTGTTTAATTATCTTATATCAAATGCATTTTTAAGCCAATCGTTGTATGCGCATACGTCACTCTGCCGACTTTATGGGCAATAAATACACATTAATTAGTTACACCAAGAAGCAATATCTAGTTTAGTAGGGAGAAGGTATAAATTCGCCACATTTCTTGCTTTATCTCCAGTCCAAACGTATAGTAGGTCCGGAGTTAATCCCCCCTCCAAACTGAAGCCAGCATCTCATTGGTTCTTGAAACCTCACGTCAACGCAACGCGAATAACGAAAATTACGCATTTTCCGAGGCGAAATAGCCCGGCCTCCTTTTACGTCCCCCCTTGTATTTTGAAAGGGGGACTGGGACTATGGCGCGCGAATACTTGGGGATCTTATACCTTCTCACTAGTAAACTAGATATCGCTTCTTGGTTACACGTTGACGTACGTGTTCAGTTCATTCCAGGAATAATTTAGTAATAGCGTTTTGATTTTTGTGATTTAATTTCAAAATTACCGCGAGTTTAATGAACGATATTATATCGTAATATTTTATACATTCTTTTTTGATTGAAGGTACAGATAAAATTTGTTATTAAAAAAAATGATTCAAAGTCTTTGGTAATCATTATTTATGATTTTTGCGATGAGATGCGATTAAAACAAAACAATTAAAACGAAAATTACTAACAAACTGGCTTCAAAGGTTGCAGATCTTTCAACTCGGTTTTTTGTTGTTTATCGTTTGTCGTAACGTTTCCATTTATAGCTGTCGTCCCGTTTTTCATTGGTTCTTTCGAATTACGACTTCGTTTCTATGGATGAATATCATTATACGTAATTTAATTACTCATATTGATATTCACCAATAGGTCTGATATAAAAAGTTTAATCTGGTGTTTTTGATCTTATTAAAGAGGTCATGCAAAGTGAGCAAAATACTGTTTATAGCTCAAACATGGATAAAGAATGGGCGTGAGGAAATTTGTTTTCACCCTATATGATAGGCAACTCTCTATTTGTAACGGCCAAGCTAGGTCTCTATGTAACATAGCTTTGTGCTCAGGATTTAATCTCGTGATTTTAGATAATGAAAATGAGTATTTCTTTCGTCTCTTTTCTAGTCGGCACGCACAAAGCTACGTTACATAGAGACGTAGCTTTGCGTGTGCTGACAACAGAAGCTGGAACAGAGAATATATAACTAATAAGCTGCCGTCGGAGATATGGAGTTGCCTATCCTATAGCGTGAAAACAAATTTCCTCACGCGCATTCATTATCCAAATATCCATGGCTCAAGTTTTAAATTTAGGTTTAAAGCGGTGGTCCGACTTATTACCCACCCGTTATGCTAAGCTCGTTTGCCCCACGGCCCGAACAGCCCCTTTAACCTAACTACTTTCACGTGGGTTTCGTGCACGTGGACACGAGCCAAAGATGATTTTTGTCACGTGTTTTCAAACAGGTCATGCAGCATTTTTTCCCCAGGGTTCTTCTTCTTCACCTTCATTTTAATCATAGCCCATTCGATCATGCGCTCAACGAAGCAAGCGTCCGTGAGCGTGGATTGAGTTTGAGTGGGCTATGTATTCAAAAGGGTAGCGGGTTAAGAAAACTAAGGTGGTAAAACACCAGATTCTATTTTATTCCCAGCTCTATGCCGAGAATATTAAATAGGGACTCGGCATAACTTGTCTATTTAGTATTCTTCAATGATGTTTAATTCAAAATTTAAGCCTTGTCTTACCTTAACTATGAAAATAGAGGCTAGTGTTACGATTAAAGATGTTACGCCTATTGCCAATATAACGCTAACAACGACAATGCCGTATTTAACAGGATAAGCCACCCTCCAAAGAAATTCAGACGCCAAGGCTTCGTTAACTTCACCAACTTCGTTTAAGTAGGCGAATGGAAAAAATCTTATGTTGACGTCAGCTAGAAAGCTAATACATAAAATGAAAAATTTATTAACAAACGTTCGGTTCAAAAAGGTCACTATGACATCATCAAGGTTTGACCCTGTTCATCGTAATTTCATGGAACACTAATAGAATAGTGACCCTCGATTTCTCAGAAGGGTCTATTTTAAAAGGGAAAATGTAACTTACGGAATTGTCTCTTGTTTCGAAATTTCAAAATTAATTTGTAGTTTTCTCGTTCCCCTCATGACCACTCCGGTAATCTAAGAAATAATTAAAAAAATGTGGTTAATTTATTGATAAATAAACTGAAGGTAATTTCTCCAAGTATTATGAAAGTCGGCAAATAAAATCGCTCGGGAATTCCCGAATATGTGGCGCAAGTTTAATAGTATTTAAGTCCTTCAAGATGACCTCAAACAAATACTATATATTAAAAATTAAATTCGTCTAATGAATTTTTCTTAATGAACCTTGAGTTATTAAGTACTTTTTATAAAATATATCTACTTCCTCTAACTTTAGGCTTAACCTCTCTATAATGATTTAAAATTCTAAATCAAGTACTTAAGATTGTGTCTTTGATTAGAACCGCGCCTTATTGAGAAAACTTTCCTTAAATAATAACTTTGTTTGATAAAGCCGGCGGGTCCATGGCATAAAAACATTCGCCATTCGACGAGTGCCAAGCGACTATTTGTAGAATACTTTAATTTCGTTAAATTTAAATTTCAATTAAACTTGTAGTAGGCCTTGTAACATTAAGCCTAATTTGGAAACAAATGAAATGGGAAATCTAGCGCCAAACTTGAAAAAAGGTCATAGAGGTCAAATAAATGAATATTACCGGGTCAATATCGGCGTATGAAGCGTGTCTTTCATCAGTTTGATTCAATCCAGTGAAGTCATTAACGTAGGTGGATTCAGCTTGGTAGAAATGTGGCGCGCTGAGAGCCACGGGACTCCCATCCAAGCACGTCCTAATGGACAAGACACCGGACCCTTGACACTGTTTCACGTCCTCGGCTAAACAATAACAACGGTTCTCTTCCTTGGCCAAATAGTCCGTTTTGGGAACCGCGTAACGATACACTTCGATACCCTTAACCTCGAGTGTCTCCTGGTAAGAGAGCCTCAAGGATCTGAGAACAAGTACATTAGAGGTTAATTACTTGAATAATGGAACCTTAACAATTAAGAAGTTGAAAGTCAGAGAGGGACAAGTAGGCATTTCGATGGTTAATTATAAGTAAGGTTTTCGCACGTTTTTGCTATTTTAGTTGAGACCTCAGTTTCTTGTAAACAAAATGGGGCTTTAATTGGTAGTGCGCACCCATGTTTGCTACCTTTTTTTTCAATGGGTAAATAGCATGGGTGACGTATACCCCAGGCCTTCTGAAATAACTATATGGTCCCTCTATTGTTGTATTCGGTACTTACCTGCATAATTCGGGGCTAAATGCGTAGACACTTTGAGATTTCTTTATAAAAGGCGCGAAAAATGTGCCATCTGTAAATGATATTTGTTAATTTGACATTTTGAAGACATTACTTATAAAATACTTACCAGTGCCTATTATTTCATTGCATGTTGAATTATACCTCCAATAAGGCAAAGTTCTACAAATAAATAATTAAATAATAAACAAATAAATAATCAATAAGTAAATAAAAATTAAATAAAAACAATTAAATATATAAAAATAAACAACTAATAAATAAATAAAAATAAATAAATAAAAATAAATAGAATTAAACAAATAACTAATAATTTAATAAAAAATAAATAAATAAATAAATAAATAACTAATAAATAAATAGAAAAAAACAAATAACTAATAAATAAATTGGCAGTAGAGTTGATTGTCTTATGACAAAGACCAAAACAAAATCTATCCCATCGCTTGTTATTGTCCTTGAAATTGTTTTGATACGAAATTCGCGAAAACACATTAAGTCCAGTTTAGTACCATAATTAAAATGCCCGAATATCCTGATCCAAGATTCTTTCTTTTATTCTCAGATTAAGACGAACAGACATCTGTCAGTAAAGGGGTTTTACCCAATCATATCCATTCGTGCACTCACGAAACGAACTTGAAACCCAACAAATTCTATAAAAGAATTCCTGGAATACATTGGCCATTTTATAGCCCGTTCGCACTAACTAGAGGTTTCGTAATGGTATACTCCAAGATGTACATGCATCTTCTTTAACATTATAGATAAAAAATGGTTCCAAATGATACATACATTCATCTCTTTGTACGCTCATCTATTCTAGCCCCTTAGTACCCCTTTAAACTCTGTATTAATTTTCATGGTCGGGAAAAGATTAAAGTCACAGGTGTGAACGGGACATAGTCCGGTATGTTTTACCTTAGTAATTATAGTGTTCAAAAGTTCAAAATATCTATTTTGATTAGCCTTTAGGGGGTTCACTTGTTTTTTTTTTCTAACCCTTTCAGTTCTCTTACCTGGTGTGATTGAATTCAACAACTCTGCCCAAATTGCTTATATCGTCTACTCCTGACAGCACCGTAATTTCCTTGCCATACGTGTGATTTTTCTATATGAAAAAAAAAATGATGTAAAAATTTATTTTTAAAATAAGCCTTCGAATTTCAATCAAATTTCGTGATATTTTTCTAGAAAATATTTTGACAAGAATATATTTTTAAATATCGACTGGATAATTATGGGGTTGGTTATAAGTAACGTGACAATAAAAGTATGACGTGGAAAGGTGACGTAGCTGCGCTTATAACTTATTGCAAATCAAAATTAATTTTCGTAATTGAGCAATCAACCACTAGAGATAATTTTAGACTGAGTTTCCTATCACCCGTTTTAAAATCAATGCACCCCATTTTTTAAATAAATAAATAAATTAATAAATATCTTCATTAATAAATATGTAATTACGGTAATGTAAAGTGCGTGTTATACCAGAATTATATAATACTTGTCTTCGAGAGGTGTCACACAAAGCGATCATGTAATTGTAACATGATTCTTCCCAACATTCTTTAACATTTGGAGTGTCCAAGGTTACTAAACCGAATCACATACGCGATAAATAGTTCCCCCATCATTACTCTATTATTTGATTTCCAAGGCGCATGCATGCGCTTGTGCGTTTTTGTCCCACGTCAAGACAATCAAGGTTTGTGGGTTGATTGCTGAGGATTTAGTAAATACCAAACAGTTATAGAATTGACCCTAGCACGGTGCGATGGTTACCCATCTGAAGTTTGATGAACGGCAGAGCAAACAAAAAGGTACATGCATGAGCCTGGGAAGAATCGTGTTACGTAGCTAAAGTATTAAGTGGATACAGAGTGTCATCCTTCTTCTATTATCCCCTTCTGGTCATACTTATTTTTATTACAATACTTATGGGTTGATTGGTATATAATTACATCTTTATACTTACTCCGTAAAATAGGCCAAAAGTATTGTTAGGTAATCTGTCCGGTACCGTGACGTATTTTCCGACTTTCTCCTGCAAAAAATCTAAGGTATCGACGCGATATCCTTCGAAGAGTAATTGGGACGCGGTATGTTCGATGACTAGCGGACCAAAGTTCAGTCCGAATGTCATAGACAGAAACCTTGAAGCCGTAAATAAACTCAGTCTCATTGGCGCGATATGTTCGGCGATGGCCTGGCGCGAAAAATAGTTAACAGCCGTAATTAATAAATTGAACAAAATGGTTAATCGAGACATGAAGACAACTCACAGCATCAGGGGCATTGATATGATAAATTTTGAAGTCCTTGGGGTCACCAATTGACTTTGACTTTAAGAAATGGAAGGTTGGTCTCTCCCTGTATGTAATGGTCCCCGCATTCGTGTCCCATCTTAAAACTAGTTTTCGCTTCGTTAATCTGTAATCAAAAATAAATAGTTAACTCAAGACAAAACAACGAAAGTTATAAATAACTATAGTGTGGTATATAAAAACTGACTAAATTTTTCAGGAAGGTTTATGATACTAAAATATTCCATGACTTTCCACGTTATTCCATGTACTATACAGGGTGTTTCTGATAAGCCTTTCATAAATTAAGGGGATGTTCTTTGGGTGCACGATTTTGAGTCAAATATGTAACTTCTATCTCCATTTTGATTGCCCTAAGGGACACAGTTTTCAAGTTATGATTTGAGTGCTTTAGGGATGACCCCTTAATTAAATTAGAAATCATTGTCTTTCAGTTTCTTAATTAAATTTAAGGAGTCATCCGTAAAATCTTAACTCGAAAACAGTGTCCCTTAGGGCAATCAAAATGGAGATAGAAGTTACATTTTAGACTCAAAATTGATTTGCCAAAGAACATCCCCCTCAATTTATATCAGACTTATCAGAAACACGGTCTTGTACTATAAAAACCCTGTTTACCTTTATCAAGACGTTAAGATAAAAAACCTTAGATGACATGATGGCCCTAATATTACCCTATCGAACGATACTAGATACATTGCCCTACACAAATCACGTCTAAAGATAATAATTTTTATTTTTTGACTGATAGTTTTTTCTTTACTATGATTGATTACGAAGTTTGTAATTTTTGTTTCACCTGTAGACAAAAGGTCCAATTTCTTTGAGGTTTGGTTTAGCTAGACCTTCATTGACCTCATCAGGATTGGTAACATTGAAAACGGTGACGTAAACCAAAGTAGGCAGAAGAGGATTTTCAAATCGTTCCCCAGCTTCGCTACATTTACGAATTGCCAAGGCCTAACGGACAAAAATAAAATAAAGTCATTATATTACGTCAAACCACGAATTATTATATAATCCAATTAGAAAACGAGAAATCCTTCAGCTATAACTAAATAAATAAAAATATTATACAGGGTGTTCCAAGAGGGGATGGTGCATGGTAGGACCGAAGATAGAATGGTACTGAGAAGGGAGGAGCTACGGGTAGTCTTAATAGAGCTATCTCAGAAGCCATAGTGTGACGTCACCCATGCTATTTTCCCGTAGAACTAAAGCGGTACCAAACATGGCCGCCCACTGCCAAAGCTAAGCCCGTGACGTTTTACCTAGGCACTGATGTCACAACTGAGATAGCTCTATAGTATTGTCTGAGCTGAGGACTTCCAATACAGTCGCCAAAACCGAGGTCAGAGATAGGAGGAGAGTGTTCGTAGTAGCAGACGATGGGAAATCAATTATGAGTCAAAAATGTAACTTCTATGACAGTTTGACCTCAGGTACTCCAGGAATAGATTTAATTTTAGAAGTAGGAATGGAGAACGGTTATTATTTACTTCAATCCGACTCATAGCCCAATAAAGAGCACCTCCCTCCAACACGTAACGAAAAGTTTAAATTATCTTATTGGCTCACTTAAACTACGTTGTGATGACGTTGCTGACGGGGACGGCGAAAAATACGTAATTCCTTTTTACCTCTGTCGCATATGACCCGCCTCTTCTTTCATTCCCCTCCATCCCGTGGAAGGGGGTCCGGGACTTTGACGCGCGCCCAGCTAGATTACTCTGTTCTCCATTCCTACCTCTAAAAATTAAATCTATCCCTGGGTACACCCTAAAGTGTTTAGAGTTTCCCTTTAGGCCTAGGGGAAAATGTCACGCAACATTTTCGACTCAAAATTGACTGCCCAAAGAGTCCAATGTACTTCTATCGTACCGCCCTTTTTATTGAAACACCCTGTACTTCAATAGCTGCTGGAATTTATCAGGAAAAACCTAAAACCGCTTCGTAATAGTCTAATAGAGATAAATATTGAAATAATAATAAAAAAATAAAGAAACAGATTTAATGTTGGTTTGGCTTAATGATAAATTCAACTTTTAACCATTATAATAATTTAACATAATTATACGGGAAGAAAAATGCAAATCGCTTTTCAATCCACTTATATTACTTGTCCCTTAGGTAAATACGTTCTTAAATGATAATTACGATTAGATATTAGTGCCAAGTTATAAAGCAACCCCGTGTACGAGAACGTTTCTAAAATGACGTAGATATTCTAACTGCGTATTTAAAAGTAAAGATCTAAAATATTTAATGATAATTTTGTTTTCTCGCTAAAGGGTCTGTGAACGTTTTCCGAGGGCTTTTCATTCTCTTTAAATATCTTTAATAAAGGGGTTTCCCACGGTTTTAACCCTTTATTGTATTGCAGATCGCTTTCGGATAAGATATAAAAAAGCTCTATTTTATTTTTAAAAAGATAAAATGCAATTGCGACTAAGAAACTGTTTGTATACAGTGAAGGGGTTTTTCCCTTAATTTCATATCTGATATTTTAAAGTGGGTTTATTGTTATGGCGGTTTAACAAAATACCCTGACATTTGTAAAGTCAAAATGTTGTAAGCTGGGTCTAAAAAAATATTAGTACCATGGACTTATAAAGGTTGGCAGGACCGAATTTCGCAATAAGTTATTATTGGAGTGTTTTACGGATGACCCCTTAATTAAATTAGAATTGTCTTTGAATTTCTTCATTAAATTTAAGTTTAATAGATTGCTTAGGGAGGACTTTAGGGAAAAATCGGTCATAGAAAATTTTCTACTCAAAATCACTTATAGATCAAACAGTACCTTGGTCCTACCAACCTTTATGGAACAACCCATTATGCTATATGAAAATTGTACCAAACCATTACGAAATTCCCTGACATTTTTAACAATTTCAAAATTCCCTGACATTGGAACGTATAGAAAATTTCACCGAAGGCTGTATTTAGAAAAAAAAATTTAGTCATCAAAAGGACCACATTAGAGCCTTCAATGATACTAAATACATATAAACAAAAATTACCTTAATTTATGTGTTTAATTAACTTTCTAAAGTCATTAAGACTCGATGTTATTTGAAACAATAATTTGGATAAGGAAATGATATTGTTAAGAGGCCAAGGGGCTTAGAAATTCTTCAAAAGACTAATGGCGTTTTTACTGTCCATAATTGGATCTAGTTTCAAGTTCAACCAATAAGAAATATCGTTTATAGCGTACAGCCGCCATTTTGGGACAAAATTTCCTTATAGACAGGACAATGTTGAAATAAATTAAATACATTTTTTAAGTTTCAAGGATCGCCTGATTTCCATAAGAATCGAAGGTTCTAGTATATTTCTAATCGAATAACAAATAGATAAGGGGGGGGGTAGCTAAAGCGATTGAATAAAAAATAAGAGTGATCCAAAACTAGTAAACAAACAGCAAACTAAAAAAGGTATAGTTAACTGATGGACGAAATACCAATATACAGGAATGGGCTATAGTAAACTCTCTACTTATGAATAATATTGAGGAATAAGCTAGTAAAACATGTAATCAGATAGTAAATTGAGGGGTAGGCTAATAAATCGTGTAAATAAACAGAAAATAGAGGCGAAGTAAATCATCAAATACCAAATAATGTAGTAAACCATGCAATCGAATACCGAATAATCTAGTAAACCATGCAATCGAATACCGAATAATCTAGTAAACCATGCGATCGAATACCGAATGATCTAGTAAACCATGCGATCGAATACCGAATGATCTAGTAAACCATGCGATCGAATACCGAATGATCTAGTAAACCATGCGATCGAATACCAAATGATCTAGTAAACCATGCGATCGAATACCAAATGATCTAGTAAACCATGCGATCGAATACCAAATGATCTAGTAAACCATGCGATCGAATACCAAATGATCTAGTAAACCATGCGATCGAATACCAAATGATCTAGTAAACCATGCGATCGAATACCAAATGATCTAGTAAACCATGCGATCGAATACCAAATGATCTAGTAAACAATACCAAATAATATAGTAAACCATGCAATCAAATACCAAATAATATAGTAACCCACGTAATTAAATACCGAATAATCTGGTAACCCATGTAATAAAATATCAAATAGAGTGGTAAACTGGTAAAAGGTGTAATCAAATATCAAATGGCGTGGTAAACTAGTAAACCGTGTAAGCAAATGTTACAATAAATAGTTAAAATGGAACAGTAACCGTTCCAACGCGTATGAATAAGACCGTAATAAAAAGTAGTATCAAGTTTTAAAGACTAAAACGAATATTAAGACAATAAACAATTCAGCAACACTAAATAAAAAACATTTGAATGTTAGAATACAATTACCTCCTTTGTCTTCTGTTTGATTAAGGAATCAAACGTTAGTCTTAAGTACAAACCGAGTGCGGTAAGCACAACTCCAATTATTAACCCTAAACTAACGGTAACCCTCAAACAAAGTCGTCGTCTTCGGGTATCCATTTAAAAAAGTTTTAAATGCACTTCCTTTTCTTTTTTTAAAGAAAGAAAAAATTACGAACTTAATTTAAAAAACTAAAATACCGGAACCTAATCACTACAATTTAGTTTCTTAGTTAATAAAGAAAACTCATTTAAAATAATTTTTCTAAAAATAAACTATATGGTCTAAAATTGGCTTCCAAGTCGCTGCAGTCGGTTGAAACGAGGCAAGAAACTGTTCCAAAATGACAGTAATTGCTGCGTAGGTCACAAGGCAGTCTCTACCGAAAACATAATCAGTTTTTTGCTCGATCTCAAGAATTATTTGATAAAAAAAATTGTGGGTCCTTTAAATCAAATTCCTAATCTCGCCAATAAAATATTCAAGATTAAAATTAAATAATCTAGAAGGACGTTAATACGAAATTTAACAACTTATAGTTTCAGAACTGTATATTAGACCTTCCTTCTGTTGAAGTACGTATTGTATAATTGTTAAATTCTTATATATATAAATATAACAACCCTGAGTAAATGTACTACTGTAACTGTATCTTCGTAATCTTCTGAGAAGTTCTTGGGTTTCAAGTTAAAACTAAAATCCATAAGTTTATCTTCAGTATAAGATATAGTCGATTTGGAATTGATATTTTCCTTAATAACTCGGGTCCTGATTGTTCTAAACCCAAGTAATTGATATCTTTATAAAGAACAGAAATAGGGCTATAACATACTCCAAGGACTTTCCCGTATCTCTTGTAGAACCAAAGTTATAACGCATCAAATTGGAAGTGTTATAAGGGATTTCAATGGGGATAATTTACACTGTCTTTTGGTAATTTGTTAATTACTCGAGAAGTAATTATTGTAACCTCAAATAATTAGTATCATTAGAAAGAGAAGAAGTAGGGCTTTCACACACTCAAAGGATTCCCCTGTTATGACAATATTCAGAATGATACCGTTCAATTAATTAAGACTTACGTAAGATACATTATAATAGACTTATTTCTTAAAAAAAAAATACAAACGTACTGTTGATAATAACTATTTAAGTGTCAACTTTGCTTTGACTCTTTATCGATAAGAAGAGAGATGCGCCGAGTCTCTTCAAAGGAAAAAAAAACAATTAACCTTAAACTAATAATTGTGGTTTTGTCGCATCGAGGTTATTGATTTATCAAGGTCTATTGTTGAAAATAAAAAAAACATAATTCCATGTATTTCTTTGTTGAATTTCTTATCCATTAAGCCTAAAATAAAATATGACAGCAATCTATAAAATTTGTCTATAATTAAATAAACTAATTTAAAGTGGTAATCGTATAACAGTAATTATACTAATTTAGAGTGGAGATTGTCTAAAATTAAATAAACTAATTTAAATTGGTAGTCGTATAAAATTGAATAACCTAATTTAAATTTGTCTAATTAAATAGACTAATTTAAAGCGGTAATTGTTTAAAATTAAATAAACTAATCTAAAGTGGTAATCGTATAACATTAAATAAACTATACCCGTTGAAAAAAATTGGTTAAAACGTAATCTTCAAACTAACAGCATCAAATTTACAAAACTTTGATATAGATATGCATTTTGTTAAATGGACTACCGTACGACTATCTCTTTAAATCAGGGTCGCGGAAACTAAGGATACGATGTAAAGGGACTGTAAAATGTTTTTGAGACGATAAGATTATATTATCGTTACCCCAGATAAAAAACGTGTACATGATGTAATCGGATACTTTTGGTCAACGCGAGTCAATGGCTGAACGCGCTCCATGTGTAGTTAATCTCGATTAACTTGTTTTAGTTATAAGAATGGAATTCTGTCTACGAGACGAACTCTCTTTCTACACAACAAAACCATTTCGTGCCAATAACCTTGGGGGAAATCAAAATCTCCCCAAATATTTGAAAATTTCATATTAATTACATAATTAATTGATTTTGTTAAGCTGTACATTGGGAATTGACAGTAAAATGAGGAAATGAATTTTAAATAAAATAAATTAATAATAAGGATCAATTAACCAATCGGAATCTTAAAGGTTCGAGTTTGAAAATTCGACACTTATTTTCATTCCTAAGTCAGATTTGGGCATAAGTTTATAAGATATGTTCGAAGTATTACACTACCTATACTTCGTAATACTAGAGACTTACATCTCGAGCTAGTTGAGTAGACTCGGTTAGATTAACAGTCCATCTTCCTATTTAGTCTACATTACTGGCATTACTAAGCCTTTGACAGCGCCTCACCAGGCGTAGCTTTACTAGAGTCTATGTCGTTTCACCTACGTCACTTCATGACAAGCTCCAGTTTGTAACCAGTGACAAACCTATGGCCAAAATATCTTATGAACTTATGAAATGGGGTATGATAATTTTTCACAGTCATTCTTTAACTTTGGAAAATGAAAATATTTAAAAATATATAAAAAAATAAAAACTTACCGCAAATCGTGGAAATCTTTGGAATTTCGGCATAAACAATATCTTCGCGATAATACGAAATTTATTTAATGGGAAATTCCGTACTAGCTTCATTTACCAGGAAAAATACTAAAAAGAATATATAAAAAAGCATTTTCAATGAAAAAAAAAATAAAATAAAAAATATTACAATAATAATAAAAATTAAGTTGACTTGTAAATATGGCGATTAAAAAGTCATTTGGATTCTCAGTTTTTAAATATGTTATTAAGCTCGAATAAAGCGCTGGTTTTTCCTTGAATATATTAATGTAAATGAAATAATTGAGCTCTTGGATTTACCTATAGTTACGTCTATTTTACATCATTAACATATTGTTCATTTCTAAGAATCGCCAATCATGTAGAGGTAAAGTCAAAATTTAGAGTAACGAGATAACAGGACAGGATTGGACCATAAATTTATTATCATAAAAAAAAACCTCCCTGACCTTCGCCAGGGTTTCTTCTGACCATCTTTAAGTTTTTTTTCTACCTTATCAATTTTAAATTTCACCTTTAATTTTAAGTAAAAAGGTTAGTCAGGATATTGTAGTTAAAAACTACACGTAAATATATTAGTTCACGTTAGTACTAATATATGGGAATATTGCTAAACCAATATTGAAATTTCCTGACTTTTATGATAATTTTAAAACTACCTGACACCCATTTTAAAATTACCTGAATTTTCCAGTTACCATGGCAACCCCACGCGCGTGAACGTCGCCGCACATCAAAAGCGCGCGCTTTCAAACCACGTCACGTGGTGCCTTCATAAACAGCTCGTGCTAAAAGAAAAAAAAAATGGCCACGTTGAACTTTAGTATAATAACAAAATTGCAACGAGGAATTTCGCCATAGTAATCAATTAACTTAAAGCCTAATTAAAAGACACAATTAATATATTGCATGATAAAAATTTATTTTAATGAAATTGTTGTATAAAACACGATGGTATGATGAATGTATATTTACAAGATTGTTTACAACAACAACACTTTTTTTTGAGCTTGGGGTTCATTTTTTCGTTGGTCATTCGACAAATTAAATATATATATAGTTTAAACTCCGTAACAAAATTAGACATTCGTTAAAGTCACTGGCACCAAAGGCTAGAAGACGCACCGTTATCTCCTTTAATAAAATGTCAAGTAATACTGTCACTGACAATCGCCGCCGCGCCAAGTTCATATTGTATATAGCCACCACGTTATATAAATTAATGACGTCACCATTTAGCGCGAGTAAAGTCGTGGTGGGTGGTTAAGATCCACCCAAAAGTTAAGTTCACTGGGATTTTGTTTTTAATTAATATTAACAAATAATTATAATAATTAATAATAAAATAATAATAATAGTTATAGTTAATTATTGCGATAAAGGAACTGTCAATGCAGCGTCTTTAGGTGTCGCGGGTATTATATGGAAACCGTTTTTAAGCGTGGTTTTCACTATTTTTCCAGTTATGGACGTGTCGTGGAGAGGTTGGCTTTCGACGGAGTAAGCAGCCATTTCTTTCATGCTACTCATGCTGAATGAGGAACGGTTTTGGGCACCGAAGTGACGTTTGTGTTTAAAACAACACTAGAAATATCAAAAGTGAATTGGAAACATTAAAAGTCTGCTCAGCTAAGTTTTAGGATATGTATCGAAAATTTAGTTTGCACGAGGTTAAAATTATTTTGACGAAATTCTTTCGTTCATTTCTGCTCTTTTGACTTTTTCTAATTTCTGGAGTCTAGACTGATTTGCGTCCCTGTTCATTTCAATTTTATCATTCTTAGTATTGAGCCTAACCTTTGTACGCCTTGTAACCCAATTCTCAAAAACCTAAACATATTCTCAACCTTTAGAGTCCAATTTTCAAAAACCCAGACATATTCTCAACCATTAGAACCCCATTTACAAAACCCCAGACATATTCTCAACCTTTAGAACCCCATTTACAAAAAACCCAGACATATTCTCAACCTTTAGAACCCCATTTACAAAAAACCCAGACATATTCTCAACCTTTAGAACCCCATTTACAAAAAACCCAGACATATTCTCAACCTTTTGAACCCCATTTACAAAAAACCCAGACATATTCTCAACCTTTAGAACCCCATTTACAAAAAACCCAGACATATTCTCAACCTTTTGAACCCCATTTACAAAAACCCAGACATATTCTCAACCTTTTGAACCCCATTTACAAAAACCCAGACATATTCTCAACCTTTTGAACCCCATTTACAAAAACCCAGACATATTCTCAACCCTTAAAACTAAATTCCTCTAGAACCATTTTTCAAACAAATCCATTCAAAACCCAGATCGTCAAAATATATAAAAACATCAAATAAGAAAAAGAAAAATACAAGGTGTTGTATATATACCTTAGCAACTGTATAAACAGTCGACGTCATTAAAACAAGTCCAACCCCGGTGTATATTAAAACCCTCAATCCAATATGGCCGAGTTCAACTGGCGCAATGAGACGCTCTCGAATTTCTTCAGCTTTTGATTCGTCTACGACACCCTCCTTTACCAATCAAAAAATTAAACATAATTAAAAATCGGTTTAAAAATTCACCCAGACATAATTATACAGCCAATCACGTTAAAACTCTTAAAAATTAAGTAGCGTGAAAGAAGATGCTACCCTTTAACCACGCCCTATAGATATCGACCAATAAGAAATCATCACCACCAAGCTCAAAATGTGACGTGCAAAAAAGTTAATTTGTAAAGATAGAAAAAACATGCATCATAATTTGCCACCAACTCCCGCGGCTGCATGCAATAATTTCCATAAATTTCAAGAAAAACCATTAGAGGATCGAAGTCATTAAAAGTTTTATGAGCGTGTTAATTAATATCAGTAATATTTCTTACCTCGGATAGCCATAGTAAAGGAAAGACCATATGAGGAACTTTAGCCAAAAATCTGAAATAAAAAAAAAAACAAATTAATTCATAAATTTAAACCCATAATTACAATTAAATACAATATGATTAATTTTAAAAAGAAATAAAACTGGAAGACTAGAAATTAATAATAAAAAATATATATATGCAAAATGACCTTGAAATGCGCGACAAAATTTTCCATGAATATTTAAATAACTATTAAAAATTTTACTAAGTAATTATTAATGTTATCCCTTTGGTTATATATTCATGGTATAATTAAATATAACGCGTTATTAATGTTCACGTTAAACATTATCTCTTTGGGGAAATTCCCGTAGTTTAGTTTGGCGTTCAAAGACATTAATATATTCCAAGAAATACGTCACAAAATTACCCTTACATAGGAATTTTCATGATCACACGTTACATGGGCGGATTAAGATTTATGATTGAATATACTTGACGGCGAATAAAAGAATTTTTCAACCCCATTTACATCTACACAGAAGTTTATAATTGTGAAGTAAAAAAAAGCTAACCTTACATAAGTATCTCCATCTGAATAGAAACCGGTTAGTTACATTAAAAAAGATTTCTAATATTTTAAAATAAATACAGGGTGAACTTTCAAAAAAGGAGGTGGTCTTCCCAGTGGGTTCCCATAGAACTATTCCACTGTCCTACCACCACTCTCCCCTTTTTTTGAACACCCTGTATATAAAATATTTTTAATTACGGCCGGCTTATAATTTTATAGAGCTACAAGGAAAAACTGCAATAAAATAATCGGGGATTTTTCAAGGGTAAATAATTAAGATTACATTTATTTTTTCTTTTAGGGCTTAGTGAAATAAATTTTTAGAAAAATTAATTAAAAAAATAATACCAAAATTATAATAGGTTTTAAGAAAAAAAAATACCACAAAATTCAAAGGGATGTACAACGCGTTATGAAGGGGGTTGGGTCTACATCAAGCTTATCTTCCATCAAATAGAGCTTTACTGGCGCATGCGTGAATTTCGGAATCTATCCGCCTAATGGCTCCATGCTTACAGTCACGTGACATTGCCCAATCACTACTTCGTGAAATAGTAACGCTACTACTTCAAAACATAGTTCTATACACGTCCCCCCTTACACAAAGCGTTGTACATCCCTTTTAACAAATAAGATGTTTATTAAACTTACGTTGGGTTTTTGTACGTGTTAACTTCAATATTGGCTTGCAATCTTTTTTTGCCATTTAAAGCGACACCAGTCATCTGTAAAGAAATCAAATCAATTGATTAATAGTGATTCTTAAATATATATATATATATATATATATATATATAAGTGTTATATATTATTCTATCCATTGAAATATAAGAGGCGCATGGATATTAAATAATAATTCTAGGTAGAAAAAGAAAATAGTTCCTCGTTTGAAATTTAACGGTTGTCAAAATAATATTATTAATGTATTAGGTTTTCTTTATTAAAAAGATAAAATGATTCACGGTGTCATTCGCCTTGAAGTTACGAGAAAACATAGTGCCTGTACAGGGTGTTTCTGATAAGTCTGCCATAGGTTAAGCGGGATGTTCTTTGGGTGCACGATTTTGAGTCGAAAATGTAACTTCTATCTCCATTTTGATTGTTTAAGTGTTTTAGGGATGACCCCTTAATAAAATTGGAAATCATCGTCTTTCAGTTTCTTAATTAAATTTAAGGGGTCATCCGTAAAATACTGTATCCAATCTTAACTTGAAACAGTGTCCCTTAGGGCAAACAAAATGGAGATAGAAGTTATACATTTTCGACTCAAAATCGTGCACCCAAAGAACATCTCCCTTAATTTATGAATGCAGACTTATCAAAAACACCCTGTATGTACCTGTATCAAATTTTAAAACCAGTGGCAAACACTAAGTAGCGTTATATAATATTATTTCTTTGCATCAATTGTTAAAAAATTGATTCCATAACGCAAACATGTTTCTTTATAACAAAAGAATTGCGTTGAAAAACATTCCGTGCTAAATATCGTTAAACCTGTCATAAATCCTTGTCAAAAATAAAATATAAATTTCTAGAAAAACAACTTTGGCAAACGAGAGAAAAACAACCCGACTTTTTAGAATAATAATAAAATATAATAAAAACATCGCGTTCAAAATTTAATGGTGCAAAGGATTAGGAAAGATAAGATGGTAAACTTTGTTGTTTTGATATCAGATATCTTATAAAAGGTAAGGGAAAATCCCAGGTAAATGTTTTGCTCTAAACTCGCCTAATATCGTCGCGTGTATCGCCCGGTTTTAATTGAAATTAAAATATATATCAGGGCTGGTGGTTTTTATTTCAATATTATTTTAAAGGAAATGCTTTATCATTCGAATAATTTAAATATAATTACGATTAAATTTTTGCTTTTTCATATCTTGTTATTTAAAAGAGTAAGGTCGTTTATAATTCGTTACGTTAAAAAAACCATATTTCTTCTTTTTCTATTTGGCAGCGTGTTTTTTAAGGAAGATATCCAAATTTAAAGAATAAATGTTTACGATCGAATAGCCAAAAGAACTAGCGGAAATTCCGTACAATAAAATATTTAATCCGAAACAATTTTCATCATCCCGAAGACAACAACGCATTTAAATTTCTTATATAATATGAGATTAAAGATTAATGGAAAATTATGTAAAAAAAACAATAACAATTTACGGGCTTATGCAATGATAATTGAATTCTAAATTGCGGGGAAAACCGACCGAAATAAGGATTGGATTCGGGAAGTAAGTAAATAAAAAATGAATTGTTCAACTTACGGGTTCAATATCGATAAAGGAATCGTGCTTTTCAGGGTCAGGGTGGAGACCCGTGAAAAAGTCCCTGAATTCTTGAGCGCCTTGATGAAAATGAGGTAATGAAAGTACAACTGGATTACCTGAGGAAAAGAAAAATTAATCCGTATTATTTAACTGTATAATTTGTGAGCTACTTTAGAATATTCAAATTCCTAACTGACTTTTTACGTTAATATTAACCCTGATATTTTAGGTATAAAAGTTGTTATTTACCAATATATTTGTTAAGTCTATTAATTGTGTTATGAACACCTAGGTTCCTACTTTTAAATGGTTTACCCTGATAATTTAGGCCCCAAAAGTTGTTAGTTACCAATATATTTGTTAAGTATTTTAAATTGTGTCATAAACACCTAGGTTCTGACTTTTAAAGGGTTTACCCTGATATTTTAGGTCCCAAAGTTGATAATTAAGAATATTATAAAAGAGTTAACACTTAATTTGGGGAATTATGTTTAAAAGTTGCAATTTTTGTAAACCCAAGAAATTTTCCCGACTAAAATAAAATTCCCTTCGTAGCTTTTAAAATTCACGAACTTGTTTTCAATCAAGAACCTTAATTCGACTAAATAACAAATAGGGGTCAAGTAAGAGGTCAAAATGAATCGTACCTTTCTGGCAAGTAGCGATGGGTAAGACACCGGAGACGTTACACTCTTTTTTGTCCCGCATACAAAAGCACATATTTTCATCATTAGCTTCGAATAATTCGGGTGGTCCAAGATATCGGTAGGTATCGATACCTTTCACCTTTGTCTCTTCGGAAAATACCATTTTTAAGGACCGGCATACGTCGGGACTAAAAACGTACAAAGGTTGAGTACGGTCCAACAACGGGGCGAAAGATGTCCCGTCTAATATAATAAAGAAAAATAAATAATAATTTATTAAAAAACAAAGTCATAATAATTAAAACCCAAGGGAAATACCCAATTAAAAGAAATTGTTTACGAAAAATTTAAAGCCATTACTATAGAAAACACTTCGGGGAATTGTAGAATTTAATAATATGGTGTTAAACACGTCATGGAATTTCATTTTAAAAAAATTTAAGATGCGAGAAACGATAGGTTCAAAAACCCCCAATAATATAGTTAAAATTCGCAATTTTTAACACTAAAACAAAACACACTGTAATAGTGACGTCAGCATTACGTCATTTCATATTAAAATCATTTTCAATTCAAACAACGTAAAATGTGTTAATACGTGATGCGAAGTTAAAAATAGATCTGACAATCGGAAATTGATCTAAAACCAAATATTGGAATAAGGCGTGAAATAGGGGTAACAACGGAGCAAACTAAGATTGAAGCGCGAATGTAAAAAAAATTAGCTAGGCACGAGAGTGTTAAATTCAACCCTAATTTGATCTACGGTTAATCCTAACCTTAATGCAATGATTTGGGCAGGTACGAAGCCAATTCCGGTTGGTTCGTTTCATTGCCTTATACCACTTATAAGCTATTAAATAATGGTAGACCGATACCGAAGGGAAGGGGGGAAGGTGAATTTTATCTCATATTTTAAACCAAAATAGATTTGAAGGTTAAAGTGAGATAATGTCTGGAATATTAACTTCAAGCGACGATGAAAAAACCAGGAATAATAATAAAAAAAATATTTTAAATTAGTATAATACCTGTTCCATTCAGTTGAGCGCAGGTAGAATTCTCGACCCAGTAAGGCAACGTTCTAAATAACAAATTAAAAAGAAAAATTAATTTAGTAATTTGCATTATAATAATAAAAATAACTTTTATAACTATTAATAAAAAAAATGATATAATAAATTTCGGTTGGTATTTTTTTGACAGGACACTTCTGAAGTTATACCGCAGCCTTAAGAAGTCTAATTTGCCTACATATTTTTTTTTTTCATTTTTTTTGGTAATGCGTAGTTACCAGTTTGGTTTTTTGGAGGTCAGTTACAAAGGATAAAAAAAAGCTGGTTTTAATTTCTTTTGAAATCTTTTCACTAGGAGGAAATAAAGTGACATAATCTTTTTTTAAACCCATACGTCAAAATATATCCCGGGCCAAACCCTCTAAAATAAATACCCGGTCCGAGATTCAAAATTCATCTTCAAAATAGTTATTATTTTATTTCCATTTATTGGATATTTCGCCAATGTAGCGAATATTCTGCTCGTCTTCAAATATAATTTAAAAAATTTATAGTCTATCACTCGGAAATCGCCAAAAGCCGATTGATTATATGGCTTGCGTTATTGGATATTCCGATTTTTCCCAAATTTTCTACCTAACTTCTTTCACTCTTTGAGGGTTTTTGGAAAAACCGATTTTAACCCTATAGCATTTGAGCGGCTTGGATGTAAACTAAGGGGCTAAATGACTACGACTATTGCTTTGATTAAAAACACTTCAAAGGAAAAAAAAGAAAAAGTGAAATTTCTTTTTTTTCAAATAAACGAAAAATGATATCAGATTCTTACTCAGAATTGTTGAAGCGAATCATTTCCCCGAAATCGGAAACTCCTCTGACTCCGCTTTTGATCGTGATATCCTTTGTAGCTGTATTATTTCTCTGTTGATTAAAATAAATAAACGTATTAATTAATTTAATTTAATAAGATTTATAATTAATATATTCAGAATTTTCCCATTGGGGAATATAACTAATAAAAATTCCCATTAAATGAATCCCAGATTTTTTTCTTAAAAAATTTAAGTTGGAAATCCTGTTTGACTCAATCCCGCGATAAACAATTTTTTTACAAGATCTTAAGTTAGGGTCAATAGTTAAATTATTTGAATTTATTAGGGGTTAGAGGTCTAAATTTGATAGTCTATTGAAAACTGGTTTTTGATTACCATGAGAAATCAAGCACCGTAACGGTTATATCAACTATAGTAGTATATATTAACTAAGAGAGGAAGAAAAAGCTCCAATGCGCTCAACTGGTATAATTTCAACTATAAGATTAAAAGCAGACCAAGGCACTTAAAATATTATACAATGTGGAAAACTTCGTCTAGTCTATTTTGCGCCTTTTAATCCTTCTCACATTATCTCCGCATCTAGATTATGTGGTAGTAAAGGGTTGATTTATATTATGGTAAGGTTGGGTTAGGTTTAGGTTAGTGTTCAATTGCCGGGCAAAGTTTTCCTTCCATGCCATAAGAACATGGCAACCTGAATCATCGTTGTGTTTATTTATTGTGTGATAGTTAAGGTTAGTTTAGGTTAGGTTAGTGTTCAGTGGATGGGGGAGGGGGGGTCAGTTTGAAGTCTTCTACCCCACCCTTCATAAAGGCGTGACAAAAATACTGTAGTTTTTAAACCCCTTTCGTACCTTAAACAAGGTAATTAAAGTAATTAAGCGTAATTACCCCGTAGAAAACTCCAAACATAAAATCTGGCATGATATCGTCTGGAATTCCCAACATGGCTCCGGCGTATCGAACCAACATTTCAAGTTTCTCGGCTTTGTATCCATCAAACAATAATTCTCGAGCGGTATGACTGACAATCAAGGGTCCAAATTTGATACCGGCGAATATTCTCAACCAAGGAAGTAATCGTGAAACTGGCATCGTTAGTAACGTAGCCTTGTTGATAAAATCGGCAGCGCCCTGTTTCGAAACAAGAAAAAACACATAATATAGTAAATTTACATTTTAAACAGCATAAGTTATCGGAGGTTTTGACGTCTGACGAATGGCTAACCAAGTTCAGACGGAAGTTGTATAAGTTCAACGCCACTAAAACACCGTATGATTCTTTCTATCCGGGTTCATTTGAATTCTATTTTAGGTCTATATTCAAATTTAGGCTTAGCATATTATCTTTTGATAGAACGTAAGGAGAAAGGATTGTGAAAACCGTTAAGCCTAAATTTAATCATTTTCAAATGTAGGCTTAGCGGGAATGCGAATGTGGTTTTCTCAGAGCGCGTGGATATTCCCGCGCTTTTCTTCAATTTTCGCGGGAAATGATTCTCTTAAGCCTAAATCGAATCAATTTTCAAATTAGGCTTAGGAGTAAAAGTTAACTTCTCTTTTTTTCATGGATGAAGGATGCGCGTGAAAAACATTCGACGCTCAACAGGATGTGCAACTCCCTATACTAAAAAGTAGACAACTCGATACTAGCGCCGCCTGGCTACCAGCGCTGGAAACCCTCGCGGGAAAAATAAAAAATACTGGACACGAGAAAAAAACACGCGCTACTGTCGTTTTTTTTCCTTAGCGTCGTCTGCTAGAAGCAAAACAGTGGTTTTTTTTCTTATGTCCAGTATTTTTTATTTTTCCCGCGAGGGTTTCCAGCGCTGGTAGCCAGGCGGCGCTAGTATCGACTTGTCTACTTTTTAGTGTAGGGAGTTGCACATCCTGTAGAGCGTCGATAGTTTTTCACGCGCATCCTTCATCCATGTTTTTTTCACGAAGAGGGGTTTTCCCGAACTAATTTCCTTCCCAGGGATGAAAAGCGGCCCCTAGGGCTACCGTCTGTATCTATTCTTCAATTACATACAGAAAACTTTCTAACCGAGACCCCATTTTTGTTTAAAAAATAAAAAGAAAACTAGAATGGCGACTTTTAAATTTCGTAATCCATCCGGGAAATTTATGTCTAGGTCCTAAAAGAATGATTGAGGCTGTCAAAAAACGCGTATCGTCCATCCTCATGGATAAATAAAAAAAAGACTCAAAACAAGAGGCCCAAAAGGGACATAGACAAAGTTGAACCTTTCGGAAGTAAAATTTTTCAATGTCGTTACTTCCCCAAGGCTATAATAATTAAACTTTGAGTATTTCCGTCATAATCTTTCAGTTTCAAAGATGAAAATGAGTTTGATGTATTTGAAAGAAGAAAAAAGAATCCCGCTTATTGACATGCGTTTAATTTAAGAAATAATTATAATTTTATGAATATATTTAAAACTTGTTGATAAATATATTAAATCGTGTTTCTTTTCTAGTTTAAAACGACCTTGAAAAAATACTTCTGACCTCTGACCCCGTATAAATTACAATGGGTCAAATGTAGAGTTCAAAAAAACAATCTTTTGACGAGTTTAACGTCTTCTGATTTATTTTTCATGAAAATTTCTCCTTTATGCTCAATCCCAAGGTTACGTTTGAAAAGGAAATTATTTGATCTCGTAAGTTATACATATAGTTATAGGCTTTGAAATGGTTAATCATTAATCTAACCTAACTTGACATTCCCTTAACCATTTTATTCTAACCGCTATATATCAAAATCAAATTCTTTTTTTTTCAATTACACCAATTTATATAAGAGGAAAACAAATTAAATGATACTAAAAATTTAAAATTAACTATCAAAATTATATACATAAAAAACTTATTTTCAAGGTCCTGAAAATTTAAATTTTAAAAAATAATTAAAATTAATCTCACAAAAATCTGTTTTAAAATGCGGGTTCAGTAAGCCGTGGTTTTTTAAAATCAATTATTGAAATTAAACTCTAAATAACAAGTTTATTTATAAGGCCCTGAAACTTAATATAACTATTTAACTTAAATTAAAAAAACTATTTAAAACTAATCTCACAAACATCGGTTTTAAAACCAATTTTATACACCGGATTACGTTTTGCAGTGATTTAAAATAACCTTGAAACGAAGAAATTGAATTTAAAAAAATAATTTTTTTTGTAGCTAAAGGGTGGAGATGGAGAAATTGTTTTTACTATACTTTTTCGGGATTACGTGCAGGTAACAGCGCGCCAAGAAGATCGACTTCCCTAGGGCTATTATTGGGATGACACTTTGAATCTTTAATCGACTTATTTTTATATTATTTAATAATTTCTGGTTTGTGCACGTGAAATTTCACTTGTAGCAGACGATTCAATGTGCACGTAGGCAGTATAGGTATTGTAAGTTTTGGGGTAACCAAAACTGAAGGGCAAATAGGTGCGTTTATTGGAAATTTTGAAAATAATTTATGGACAATTTTGTTACGTTGAAAGTAAAATAGATCATAGAACTTATGTCTTAAGCTGATATTAAGCGACATTAACCATGCACTCTCTTTGTGTAGGGCTCAATAAATAAAACGTTAATTAAATTAATAATTAAAAACTAATCATTCATTTAAATTAGCTAGGGATTAGGGAGAAATTTTGAAGGTCGAGTCTCGCTAGTAAAATTTTTTAATCAAAATTCGCCCACGGGGTTGTCAAAAATAAAATAAAAAAGTATATATTCAAAAGATTTTCAAATTCGTGATGGGGCTAAAAGTTCTTTCTACGAAAGAATTCTTTTAAAGATCTAGGAAAGATCGATCACCCATAAGATAAACTTGGTTAAATATATAAATTGTCCAGTTTCCCGCCAAAAAAAGAGAAAGGTTTATGGGCCCCCTGAGAAATCATCTCTCAAAAAGATTAGGGATTAGCAATAAAACAAAAAAGAAGTTGACCTCGAGATCTTATAACCTAAAGATTTGTACCTCAAGGGAAACGTGTGCGTATACGCCTAGAAAAATGCCTTATACCTCGGTGCTAAATGTATGAGGTGATACTAGAGTCAAAGGTATAAACTTGTGTTTTCGTTTTGGTATTAAAAATAGCTTTGATTGTGGTATAATACGAGGATGAAATTGTTCTAATTTGACCCTACTTAAGGACGGCCCCCTTTTGGTATTTTAGGGGACCTCAACCTGATATCTGGCGCCTCTTTTGGGACATTTACTACAGAGAAAATTGAAACATAAATCTAAAATGATTTGATTAAAAAGTCTTTAAAACTAGGGGCCCCAGTCTAAAATCATGTCAGACTGCAATTTTTAAGTCGCCAAAGATCTTAAAACGGATTTTAAGTAACTTTCTTGTGGGGGGCCCCTTTTACTAATCCGCCATTAGGCAATTCCGGGAAATGTTTCTGATATTTAAGTTCCTAAGACTAATTTCGCTTCTCAGATAGCGAGTTTGTTGACTTCTAAGCCTATTTCTATATTGTCAGATAGTCAGTCAATTTGAAGGTGTTTCTAAGCCTAATTTTGATTTTGAACTTGGAATATAACTAAGCCTAATTTTGCTTCTAAAATTTTGAATTTAAAGATAGTTCTAACTTAAGCCTCGGTCGCTTAACCGCTTCTCAGACGGTAATCGAATCTTATAATTAGGCTTAATTAAAATGATGTAACTACTTACCACATCTGGTGCATTTAGATGGTAGATGGTTTTGTCTAATCCATCTTCGATTGACATTGATTCCTCGAAGAAAAAGGATGGTATTTCTTGGTAAGTAATTGTACCTTCGCGTTCGTTCCATTCCTTGACAACCTTCTTCTTGACTTGACTGTAACGAAAGATCAAAAAACAAAACGAATGATTAATTTTACTATTTTTCAAACAAATTTTTTTAATAGCCGCGATGGGTTAAAAGTGATACCATCTATACACCCTAACACGCGATTTCAATTCACGTGTTTCTGAAATTCAACCAGTTTACCAGAACGTTTTCTACCACGTGAAATCCTTATCTACCCAAGTTTAATTAATAGTTTTTACCCTTTCCGATTGAACTATGAGATATAGAGGAGAGGTGTTGCATTAATCGTATCTGTGTGTCTGTTCTTAAGACTTAATTGAGATGGTTCAAGATACAATCGAAAGAAAAAAAAATAATGTATTTTAATGACTTACGAATTACATAATCTATCTAGAAGGAGTAAGGATACAACCGTATTAATACTGATTGAACTATGCAATATAGAAGAGAGGTATTGCATTAATCGTATATGTGTGTCTGTTCTTATGACTTAATTGAGATGGTTCAAGGAACAATTGAAGAGAAAAGAAAAAAAAATAATGTATTCTAAGACTAATGACAAATTACATAATCTATCTAGAAGGCGTATGGATACACGCGTATTAAATCCGATAGGAAAGAAAAGTAGCGCGTATTTCCCTGTAGTAATTATACTTAATTTAATATAATTATCAATAAATTGTACGGCGCCGAGGCATTTGTACCAGAAGAACCTAAACCTGCAAATTCTTTTTAATGGTATATGGGCGTAACAAATTTTTTAATTCTAAGTTTTTGAAGGGTAATTTTTTGAAATTGTACTACAAGTCTAACTGAACCCATTTTTCAGGGACCTTCAAATGAAAATATCGTGAATTTTTCCTTAATCCGCCTTTAAAAAACGCGATTGTGCATGGTATTTATTATAGTATGTGAGCGGCTTGGCGCGCGCATACAAATAAAAAAGGTATCTGATCTTATCAAAGCGTATTTACATTTTCAAAATAATACTAAAATAATATTAAAGCTGTTGCTACGATGGTAAGTTGCGTGATAAAATGATTCGTTTGATTCTTGAATTCAGTATTTATTTAGTCGCGTACCAATTTAAAAACGTAATGGGGATAAGTATGTTAAAAAAAATAAAAAAGAAAGAAGAAAAACGCGAAGAAATTATTATTATATTTTGATTAATTACTTAGATTCTACTTAGTGATTTTATTTAAATTACTAATATTTCGTATCGTGTATAATTTTATTTAAATCGACCTTGATTAAATTAAAACCATAAAATTTTCCTGTAAAGAATTTCAAATTAAAAAGTTCGATATATATTTCCTAAGGCAGGGTAAAAAATATGTCTATATAAATAACAACGTATTATCTGAGCAATTAAATCAAAAATTTTCTTAATTATATCCCACCCGCTGTTTTTTGACTGTCTCTGAATCCGTTAGAGAAATTTAAATTTAAAATAAAAACTAGCACAAGTGGAATGTAAATGATTTCTCGGAATTGCACGAGCTAACAAGGTCAAATTTCGTGCAATTCAATTCGCTAAAGGGGTCAAAGTTTATGAAATTCAATTTGCAGTGTTGCACGAGCTAAAGGGGTCAAAATTTGTACAATTCAATTCGCAGAGTTTCACGAGCTAACAAGGTCAAAATTGGTACAATTCAATTCGCAGTGTTGCACGAGCTAACGAGGTCAAAGTTTATGAAATTCAATTCTCAATGTTGCACGAGCTACAGACTCACGAGGTTAAAGTTTATGAAAATTTAATTCACGAGCTAACGAGGTCAAAATTGGTGAAATTTGTATATTAATAGTCTAGCTATATTTGTCACAAGTAAAAACGAATTCAAATCCAGAATTTATAACGTTTTTATATATTTGAAAACATATCCTCGACCCATCTATTAAATAACCAACTTAGGTAGAAAAATAAGTCTCTAATAAAATTTACAATAAATCTTGGAATATAACTGTACTTTTTACATAATGTATAAATTTTTCTTATTCAGTTAAATAATTTTTCCCATTAAAGAATAATAATAATAATAAAAAGAAAAACCCATAGAATTTTAAACTTCTTTCTAGAAAACGAAAACAAGTTAAACCTAACTATACTTACATCATCAAATATTTCGGAAGAAATCGTAAAAAAAGAAAATGCAATAAAACTGTTTTTGGTTTTTTTTGTCATAACAGAAAACCCCTAAAATTTTACGATAGACTTAGGTAGAAATAAATAGACGTAATGACGTAAGTAAGTCAAAATTTCCCATTTAATTTTATGGGAGAAACATGATTAAAAGTAAATAAGAGTTTAGTTCAAGGTATTTTAACGAGATCTGATAAATTAAATTACGTTATTACACCACTCGTATTATGACGTAAGGTGGGAAATTTTATTTTACCTTTAAAATAACAATTTCTGTGTAATTAATAAAACCAAGCCAAGAAATTAACGACCTTCGTGATTAAGTTACGAGTAATATTACTAATAAGATAAAACTGTGTGTTTTCTCTTTTCTTTTTAAGCTTAATTTGAGGTTAAATAATATTTGACGGGAAATTTCTTGCTTGTTTCGTTTAAGGTCGGTCACCTAATTTTATTTTTTTTTCCAGCTAAATAATAAGGTGGGTGTAATATTGCTTCGATTCATTCAAGCGTATTTCAAGGAGATATCTAATAACAAATAAACAATCCTACGAAATTTAAAGAAAAGAAAAATCACCCATTCTTTACGGAGGTAATCTTGACACCTACTCCTTTTGAAAATTTGAAATTTAAAACACCTCTAATAGTAATTGATGACTTTTTCTGTGTCTATTTGACAGTTAAATTGATAGTGTTTTTCAATTGAATTCGAGAGCGGTCACGCGCTGGCCTTTCTACATTATAAATAATGTTACTTAACGAAATACCTACCTATGCACGAGATTTAAAAAAAATAAAATACCGTCTTATATATAAAAAAGAAATTCTCGAGAGCTAGGCCTAGATTTGAATTATTATGAAAAATTTAAAAGACATCCGATTAAAGTGGGTTAATAAAGTTCCTCTCACTTGTCCGGCGGTAAAAGTAATTTAAAAATTGTAAGAACGTCCTCGAAATTTTCTTTCTTTTTTATCTTGAATCGTTCTGGGCGATAAATACAAATTTCTTAACAGACATGTTATTTTTTTTTATTTGATGAATGATTTAAGGTATATGAGATTTAAGCAGGTGTTAACATACTATTGAAATTATTAATGTTTTTAGGGTCATTACCAGCAGCTATTACATAAATAATATGTATTTTGCAAAAAGTATGATTGAATGGCAATTTTTTTCTTCTTATAAATTATATAGCGGGTTACGTTTGACCTTTGACATCGTATGTTAGCTACTGAAATGTCTTTAAATTCACTCACTAAGACCATAGATGTAAAGATGACATCAGTGAATGTGAATTGACGGTTTTAGTAAAGTGGGTAACTGGGAAATTCAGTATTCTGGGCCCATTTGCCCAAAAATTAACCCATAATTTTTCAATGTCCCTAAAACACATCATAACTCGAAAACCGTGGGCCGAACGGAAAACTTTCATAGAACATTTTCGGCTCAAAATCACCCAAAGAACATTATGGCAGACTTATCAGAAACAACATCCTGTATACTAAGGCCCAAAACAAATTTTGGTCCTCTTATGCTAATTTCTCCCGTTCAATTAATACAAATACAAATCCATATATATTTACAATATCCCAGCAGTCCGCCATAACTCTGAGGATTCCAAATACTTAATCTAAACGGGTTTATTAACTCAAACTTCCTCCTTAAAAAACGACACATTTAATAAAATATTATTTCTGTGTTTCTTCAGACTATATCGCAAAGCGGGATTTTTTTTAAAAAAAGGGGCGATTTAAGACCTTGATAAGAATTTAATGAAATAAGTAAACCGCTGGCCGCCCGCCGGCTTAAACAACTTGGGACCTATATTTTCATGTCCCCAAAGTTTCTTACGACAAAAAAAAAAAAAAAGAAAAAATCGGAAACCAATTGGAAAAAAAAAACTAGTAAATCGCCTGATTTTGTAAATTGACAAACCGATATGATATTTTTGTTTAAATTTTTTTTTTCTTAATTTAAGATTCGCTTCTCCAAGTAGTGTACCACGTGTTTTAAAATGTAACGTAAGGTTAATTGTCACACACATGTTTGGTTGGTGTTTCGGGGGCTCTCGTTATTTAGGCCGAAGTGTTTCTTAAAACATTATTCGTAACTCGTTATAGCTCACGTTTTATTCGTTATAATACTTAGATTTTTAATTATTGGCCCAGAAGCTAAATACTTAAGTACTTTCACCATCGTTGTATTTAAAGTTAGATTCGAAAAAAAAATACTAGGCCAAGATTGATTGCGATTCTATTAAACGATATAGTATACTATAAATTTAATTAGATTTCGTTACGGCTCTTTTAACCGAACTATTTTCTAACAAGTCGCGTATTGTAATCGGTGGGTTTTGAAAGCGATTTTGTAAAAAGAGTAAATTGGTTAATATAAATGTGGCTTAAGGTGATTAACTTTTCTGTTTGTATTCAACCGCCATGGAATGTGTTAAAACTGCCGTATTAAATTAGCTATTAAAGTTATTACAAGGCTTAATTGGATTAACTTTGCGTCTATATGAGAGATTGCACGCGGTCTTAGCTAAATAATATTCTGTTGTATTCAACCGCCACGGAACTACTTTCGATTAACACTGCGTCTATGGGACATTGCGGTATTACTCTTAGCTAAATAACATTATGTTGCATTCAACCGTCGAAGAGTTACATTTTTTCCTATGCGTTTACGTTTTAACAATTTTGGAAAATTATCTATGCAGTCTGTTAAAGTTATTGCAAATTTTGTGTTATTAACATTGAGTCTATGGGAGATTTCGGTCTTATAGCTAAATAACATTATGTTGCGTTCAATCGTTGTAGAATTACATTTTTCCTATGCTATGGGGATATGCGTTACCCGTTTACGTTTTAACATGCTGGGAAATTAGCAATACAGTGTGTTAAAGGTATTGCAAATTTTTGGATTAACAAAATTGAGTCTATGGGATATATTGAAAATACTGAAATAACTTTCCTACATGCATTTAACATCGCGCAAACTAAGGATAAGATATGTTTAAACAAAATAAACTCACCGATAAACAAAGGGTCCAATTTCTTCCAAGTTGGGTTTAGCGTTTCTTAAGTTGACTTCTTCGGGATTTGTCACGTTGAAAATGTAAAAAGTCATGTAGGTTGGAATAGGAGGGGATTCGAATCGCTCCGCCGCTTCTGATCCTTCAATTAACATAATTTGCTATACGGAAAGAAGAAATAATGTCAAACTTAAAATTAGTAACGAAATTAAACCATATTTACAATTAATACAAAAATAACAATAATTCAATTAAAAAGTTGCTTCCATGGGAAGTCAATTCTGAGTCGAAAACGTAATTTTTTTGCTACAAGGGACACCCTAAATTAGTTATGGTTAGAGTGTTTTATCGATGACCCTTAAATTAAATTAGAAATCATTGTATTTCAGTTTCTTAATTAAATTTAAGTGGTCATCAGTAAAACACTCTAATCCTAATTTGAGGAAAATCGATCGAAGAATTTACATTTTGGACTCAAAATCGTCCATTCAATAAAACCGTTTACTAATAAAACACTCCTTTATATAATTATTTTCTTTTAAAGAATTTAATTTACCTTTGCAATTTGGGATTTTAAAATATCCCTAAATTTGAAAAGAACGATGCCGCCTCCGCAAACGAAGAGCCCTCCCAATAAGAGCAAAGTTCCGAAACACACGGTTCCAGAAAAACAACGTCGCGATTTCAAGTTCTTCTCCATAGCGTCGGATATGATGGTGGCGACCGAATTTAAAATTTTTAACTCGAGTTGCAAAATTTAGAACAAATTTCCAAATACTAGCGCGTATAAACTTTTTAATTCAGGTACAAGACGGGGGTTTGCAAAATTTCTTTTTCTCTCTCTCTCGTTCTCACTCTCTCTCTTTCTAATCTCTACTCTTTAAGGTGCTGGATTAAATCACTTTCAAAGTAGTGACATTTATTATCGAAAAGGGTTAAATTTTATGTTGTAATTTTACGATTTTTTTTGTAAACTTCTTTGATCCGTTTCGGAGAGAAAGTCTTGTTCAACGATTTTTATGAATAATAAATTCGATATTGTTCGACGATATTTGTCAAATTTTAACAATATTGTTCGACGATATTTGTCAAATTTTAACGATATTGTTCCAGGATAGTTCAATTAATATCGAATTACTCAACGATATTTCAATTTGTAACAATATAGTCCAACGATTTCACGATAAATTTCAACGATATTTAAAAATAGAAACCGATATTTCAACGATATTTAAAAATAAAAACCGATATTTCAACAATAAATAAAATTAGAAACCGAAAATTCAACGATTATTCAAAAAATAAACCGATAAATTTCAAACAATGCTCCAAAATAAAATCTACTTATAAAACTGAATAAAATAAAAGTCCAAGAAATAATAATCTCAAGAGGGTTTAGTACTATACTAGCTGACCACTCTTGTCGGATGTTTGAAACTTATCTATTTGATTCGAGCATCGAACGAGGGTTATTATATATATATATTGGCTCGGAGTAGTAGATCCACCCCAAACGACATGAAAGACGAAATCTAACTTTTCTTTGTAGACATTCTTAATCCCTCGCGTTCTGATAGGCTTAGCTGGTTTACCCGTAAATCCCTACGTACTTTCCCAAAACATTAACAAAGTCGGAAGGGGGGGTTTGAAATTGATAAATCAAACAGTCAAGGGGCTGACACTGTGCTGGTGGTGGAAAAATCACTAGCAGCATCCATCCCATAAGGAAAACCTTCCTTAGTCTATTCCGTCGGTACAAGGTGGATGCTGGCCCGAGGGAGGGCGGGAAATAAAAAACGAGCGGGAATTTTTCGTCGGTAATCGAGTTTGGGTTTTGTATAGCTATAGGTATGGATTTCCTACGAACGTCTTAAAATACCTGAAGGGATTTTAATAAGAGACTTTCTTTTAATTTTCGCACGTAAGCCATCTTATATCTGATTAGGTATGCAAAACGTTTCTCATTTTACTGCCAATAACAACACAGGCGTATATTTCGTTTGCAATTAAGTAACGTAATAATATTAAGTGTGATACTCGTTTTAAATACCTTAATGTAAGTGTATTTCCGCAAGTTGTTTAATAATTTTGTTGCTAATCGAAATTGGTTTTCGTATATATAGTTTTCAGACAAGGAGGAATGATATGATTTACAACAGGAGGCCAGGCTTACTTGGTGGACAAAGTGCAGTGTACCAAGTACCCTCGTCTCCTAGTATAAATGGTATCAATTTTCCTAGTCTGGAAAACTATGTATAAAGTAACGAACAACACCTGGACGGTGAGCTGCAGCATGCACCCAAGGAACTAGTAATATCAGATGGATTTAGAGTTGCCTAAACTAGCTAACAACCTATCATGAGAAACAAACCATACTTTTGTAAGAAATTTAGAATTACTGGAATTATGGAAAGCGCTTATCATACTTATGGTTTTTACTTTACTTATGTCCCGTCTGAACACTCGCACCTGATCATGGTTTCTTACAGCTATAGGGTGGCAACTTCGAGCATCTGTTTTCATGACTGCCTCGCAAGTTATGGCATTTTTCTAAACGGTTTTAAATTGCGCGGGGCAATTATGATACTTGGTGCAATTATTCCATAGAATCTTAGCTTTCTAAGAGTACCTTTGGTTATAATGAAAGTGTTTTCGAAGAAAAGTTACGACAAAATTAATATCAAGAACATGCATGCATGGTTCATAACTTCTTTTCATTACGAGGAGATTATTTGATAAGCTAGGGCTATGAAAATTGGAGCAATTACTCTATTGAATGTGCACTTTCTTAAGGTAATTTCAATTTTTGCCTACCTTTTATAGAGAAAATGTTACAAGACGTTAAAATTGAGTTTAAGAATAGTTAAATGGGAGTTATATTTCATCCGACTGTGGGACCACTACTTTAAATACGGGAATCGTGAAACTTGGTGCGATTACTCTACGGAATATCTACTTTCGAATGATACTTTCAATTCATCTCTAACTACATTACAATAGAAGTTATACTAAAATAAGTGTTTCATAAAGTCGGCCTATACATCCGACGTTATAATCCATTGCATCATTACAAAAGTTATCATTAATTTTTTCTTTTAACAATGTTAAAAATCGAGCTTAGCTCCTTAAACGATAATCCATCACTGAAAAAGCATTATTATTATTAAATAAGCATCGGGGAAAAACGTTACCATAAAGAAAGAAAGAAAGTAAGTAAAGATGGCACGCAGACGAAACTTTCTTTCTTTCCCGAAATTCGAATTTATAATTTTATGGAACTTTTCCGTTTTGATCTTGAAAAAAGAAAAAAGCATTCAAATAGATTCTTTTAGGCCTAAATAGCCCCAAGGGATTGGCGCCTTTTTTTACATAGAAAAGACCATTACGTATGATTAAATTAACGAAAACGTCACTATGACGTCGTCAACCAACGTGAAATGGATGGTACAAGGTTTAGGTAGACTCGTAATTATGGTTATTAAAAATAAATTCGCTTTTTTTTCTATTGTCGTGGTTTAACGAAACCTGCTTGCTTTGTACGCGGGATTAATTTTTTATTTAGAGTATAAATCCAAATTTATCATAAATTAACTAATTATATTTTAAGTTAGGTATAATAAAAAGAGGTTACGAGTAATTAATAATTGACTCGTGTTAAGTTGAGGGACACTGATTATTTTTAGGCCAAATATGTTAATATTATTTGTAATAAACATTTCAAATCTTAATTTGGAATAATATACAGGGTGTTTATGATAGGTCTCGCATAAATTAAGGTGGATGTTCTTTGGGTGCACGATTTTGAATCTAGTATGTAACTTCTATCTCCATTTTGATTGCCCTAAGGGACACTGTTTTTGAGTTAAGATTGTACGGAGTATTTTACGGATGACCCCTTAAACAGAAAGGCAATTATTTCTAATTTAATTAAGGGGTCATACCTAAAACACTCAAATCATAACTCGAAAACAGTGGGAAAATGAAGGTAGAAGTTACATTTTTGACTCAAAAATGATTTCTTAACAAACACTGCCCTTGATTTATGTCAGACTTATCAGAGACACGCTGTATTTTAGCAAAAACTCGTGACGCTATACTGAAACACTCAGTGTTCCAATGTTGATTACAATTTGAGAGTAAAATTCAAGAACATTTTTTCCAGAATAAAATCAAACTCGTTGAACTTTCTGACCTATTTTCAAACCCCCTGACTGTTCAAGGTCTTCCAAACTGTTCCAGGTTTTCCCTGACCCGCGGAGTACCCTGAAATAGAGACGAAAAAAAAAACCAGTCCCCAGGTTTTAGACAATTTAAACAAAAAGACAAGATTGTCATCAGTCATCATAGATGATTAAGATTTACTTTGAGAAGAAGGCATTTTACTTATGGTATAAATACAGGGAAAGTTTTATGTAAATCCGTGGTAAGTTCAATTTCGATATAGCAACCATATTATTTGTTGCATTCTAAGAACCATCCCATTCCACGTTAGAGAACAAGTAACACCCCCTTGGTCGTTAAGTCCCTGATGCCTGGGATTCCTAATGATTTTATCGCATGCAAATATACTGGGTGTAATGAATTTGGTTGGTATCGTGTACAACAAGTACAAGTATACGATAAAATTCTATTATCCAGTTTCACACGTGACTCGTGCACTTGACATTAAAATGTCACGTTTTCGTTTTTCTCATTTAACAATACGCCTTATAATTAAATGTATGTATTTCCTTAATAGGTTTTGTAAATTTTCTTTTTTTTTCATTTAGAACAATTTACATAGTTCTTATATAGTTTAAGAGAAATATGGAAATCACTAACCCTAATTCTTCATTAAATACACAGTGATACCATAAGCTTAATCCTATACTTCGCAATGCTAGAGACTTACAGCTCGAGCTAGTTAGAGAATTGATGGTTACACTCGGTTAATTTTGCAGTCCATCTAGTCCTATTTAGTCTGTACCAAGAAGTGATATCTAGTTTATTAGGGAGAAGGTATAAATTCGCCACATTTCCAGCTTTATCTCCAGTCCAAACGTAGGTCCGGAGTTAATCCCCGCCTCTAAATTACAACCAGCATCTCATTGGTTCTTGAAAACTCACGTCAGCGCGACGCGAATAAAGAAAATTACGTATTTTCCGACTGAGGAGAGGCGAAATAACCCGCCCCCCCCTTGTATTTTGAAAGGGGCACTATGGCGCGCGAATACTTAGGCATCTTATACCTTCTCCCTAGTAAACTAGATATCACTTCTTGTCTGTACTAACCAGACGTCGCTTTAAGAGAATCTATGGCGTTTCACCTACGTCGTCACTTCATGACAAGCTCCAGTTTGTAACCAGTGACAAACTTATGGAACATATCTTATGAACTTACGGTGTTACTGATATCAGCCATGTAGTTTAGTCCAATCTAATTTGATAACGAAATTAATTGCGATTGCGCAGAAAGAAAAAACAAACAAAACAAACCACTTTCTCAAATATATATATGCATAAATATACATATAAGATTTTGAAATATAGCCTTAAGTAACAGACAATCATTCAAAATCATTTTGTATATTTTAAATTTGACTTCATTCAATGAAAAGCATTGGAAAAAATATCGTAAGGAAATTGTCAAAATAAACTTGGTAAGCCGTTAACCGTAACCCGACGTGGTTATATTTCCGCTTCTAACTAAACATAAGGTAAGGTCAGGTCAGGGAAAAATATATAATAATTTAAAATTCTGAAATTTTGAAAAATTGAATTTCGGAAACGTCAAAATACTTGTCGAGCAGAAAATTCATCAAAACAACTGGATTTTTTTTTTTTTTTTTGGACTTTTCAATTTTTTTTATTTGGTTTCATACGTTTGGTGTCAAGAGCGAGTTCTATCTTAAGTTCAAAAATTATATTTGATACGTTCGACCTCCCGAAAGGCTAACTAACTAACCATGGGCTAACTATGACGTCTTTTGATTGATACCCAATAATTTTTGTATCAACTACTTTGAAAGAAATGTCAGCCTCCGTTTATTATATTTTTCTTTAAAAAAAAATTTGCTTTTGCATTTTGCTAAAAAGGAAGTTTTGAGACGTTAATTATTTCAAGGTCAAATAACAAATCGAAGGTAAATTTAATAATAGTGGAAAGAAAGTCGAGAAATTCACAATCCCATAATTTCCGTCGACACATTTGATTCATTCCATAAAATCTATAATTAAGAAGATGGAATTTAAGATTTAATGAGTTTTTATTTTAAATTATCGAACAAAATTTAATTAAAATTTTTAATTTAAATCTAATTGAATTTAGGTGTGGAAAATTGCACGAGATGGGGAAGATTAAGACTAGACTAAAATCTTTATCCTAAGATCGTTGTTTTCGCTTAAAAATCACGTACCAAAAATTTCCCGCCACATTTACTTGGCGCGTGCAATACATTTCCCGCGAAATTAAGTATTTCAAACGAATACTTTGTAGGTTCAAAAACGTAACCATATTTTTACGTCATCAATGTTGTTATTCTCTTCTAGAATTATTAATTCCCCCGAAATTTTTGTGGTGGCTTCGATGGGAAATCAATTTTGAGTAGAAAATGTAACTTTTACGAAATTTAGCCCGAGGGTCCACCGTTTTCCAAGACATAAATTAAGAGTTTAACGGATGACTCTAATTAATTAAATTAATGACGTCATTTAGTCTCTTACTCTTCTAATTTAAGGGTTTATAATTATAGCTTGTGCCCTTTGTGGCAAAATTTCACAGAACATTTTCGACTTTCACAAAAATAATCGATTATTTTTAATCTTAAACCACAATAAAAATAAAAATTTACAAAAATTCGGAAATGACCCACATATTTCTAAAAAAGAACAAATGAATTGCATTCATTATGAGTAACAATAAAGTCACTCATGAATCATTCACAATTCGCGTGCCATTTTTTAATTTATTTATATTTTTTATTTTCAAAATTTATGGAATCGTTGTTGATCGTTTTTTTGATGTTTTTTATTCTCCCTCTCAGGACCCCATAAAAATGACACGATAATTATCGATTTATATCGCAATCGAACATCCTTCCTAATCAAATATCCTATTACGTTTTTGACAGCTAACAATAGACGAAATATAATAACCCATGATTATCACGCCTTGAGCCACTTTCAACCGAAATTTCAAATCGCCCAATAATATATAGGCTCTTGTTCCGTCAAAATATTATTAAATACGACCACATGCGTAGGATTGAAAAATCATTCAAAAACCTCAATTTTATCTCGACATAGTTAATTATAAAATAATTTTTTAATTAGATTGAGACCTCAAAATATCGTTAAATAGTTTTTAATATATAATAAGTATATTTAAGATATAACGTAAATTATCAAACCAATGTGAAATTCCCTGACTTATATTCTTAAAAAAAATTATTATTTTTATGGCAATTTTTAAAAATTTCTGAATTTTTGGGAAATTTTAAAAAATTCCTGATTTTTATGACAATTTTTAAAAATTTCCTGAATATTTTGGCAATTTTAAAAATTCCTAATTTTTAAAAGAATCATTAAAAATTCACGATTTTTTATAATTTTTAAAAATTCCTCATTTTTATGACAAATTTTAAAAATCCCTGAATTATCCATAATATTTCACACACATTTTAAAATTCGAGGACTTTACCAGGCATTCCATGTAATGTGTAGTCTACATAAAAAGTAAACAAAGTTTGCTACGTAGTCTTCAATAACTTACATGTATACACAATAATTAACAAACCCATAAAGGCACGAATAATTAAATTTCCATATAGGGGTCCAGTACAGCCTTTGAAAAAAATTTATGCAAATTAATTCAAATTATATGATTAACACTCGAGAGGTTTATTTTAAGGAACGCGATAAAATAATTAAAAACCCGAACCTGATAATGGTGCAACAGAAAACGAATCTACGTCAATATGAAAATAAATACGGTATTATAATTATGTGGTTTTTTTTTTATTTTATTTCTTATTTTTTATTTTTTGGTTAACTCCTTAACTTAAAGGCTTAAGCTATTATAATATAAACCTGTGTTTCACCAAATTACTTTTCGGGAAATTCTTCCGTAGGTTGTATTAGATTTCAAGGTTTGTACGTCAAAGTTTCTTTGATTTTCCTGGTATGAAAATTTTTACAATCAAATCTATCTTAACACAATCATTAAGATAATACGAAAACACCGTGAAATAATATAAAAGGGTTATTTAGCCTAAAGGTTTTAAATGACTGTCGTGTTTTAAAGCTTATAAAAAAAAACTCTTTCAAATATCCTGATGATGAAAAGAAATTATTGACTAAAAAGAAGCAAATATCGTTAATGGGTCATTTCAAGGTTGCAACAATGCAAAACGAGTTTATGTTAATTTAGCGAGTGTCAAATTTGATTTTATACATTTATTTATTATTTCAATCTCCCTTTAAATTAAAGAGAAATGATGGATATTTTAAATATTTTGAAACTAAACCTAGTTTCCGTTAATTTTAATTAATTAAAAATTAACATCCAGTTGTGGAGGTGCCGGGGTTCGAACCCGGGGCCTTTCACATGCGAAGCGAACGCTCTACCACTGAGCTACACCCCCATCTGGTAACCTTCGCCCTTGAAACTTGCGTAATACCTTTGACCCATTCCGTTAAGCCTGACTATTTCAAAACTACACGTTAAGTTAAAAATAGCTCTAATTTAAATTAAATACAAAAGACGGTACGGTTTTCGTCTCTTAAATTATCGATTTAAAAGACGGGAAAATAACTTTTTTTCATACTGGGAATAGACGACTAATGGCACCCCGTGTTATTTCCCCATAGAGCTTAATACAGTCGAAGGCAAGTAGGTGTCATTACTCTATATACGCTGCGATCCAAGCGGTAATGAAACTAGAGATACTAGCGCCATCTATAACGTCAAGTGAGAACTATTTTAACTCGATTATAAGGTTATTTGATGATATTTAATAATTATATTTAATTTAAAATCCAATAAATATTAATCCATTAATAAAAATAATTTTTAATGAAAATCTTCACCTATTTAAAACTTTTAGTGAATTTCTATGTTAATTAATTTTATTTTTATTTAATTATAAACTAAATAATAGGGATTACTTTAAAAATTCTTACATAAAATTTGTTGTACAAAATTAAAAGCTCTATAGATAAAATTAAAAATTTCAATTACAACCAATATAAGGGTCCTTTAAAATATCCTAATTAAATATATTCAAATTTAATTACAGACTAGGTAGAGTGGCTGTAAATTTTATTATTGAAAGACGCGAAAAGCAAGTAAAATAATGCCTGGATATTGAAAAGGCGTCTAAATTCAAGATGGGTTGGGGACAAGAATGTTCACCTCCATCGTTACAAGACCTAAACATAATCCTATTCAAAATTAAGGGCAATATTGAACTATCTGTACTGGCAACGTCTTCATGTCAAGTTTAAAATTAAATTTTACAGAGGGGGTTTATAGCCCCTCGAAAACAAAGGTTTCCCAATTTTGTCTTGGGGATAGTAAACACGATTAAAGTTCTAATCAATAAGGTACCTAACTAATTACGCGCGTTCACTCTCAAGAAAACCCCCGGCTTAAGCCTATCTTAAGCCTAAGTCCTACCTTTCCTCTATACAATAGTTGAATTTCAATGGGGGTTTAATTTCAAGGGGTTCATGTACAATTTAAGGGGAAGGATAGTTCTCAATTTTCACTTATTATACGGAGGCGTATCTATTTTGAAAGTTTGCCATTTTGGAAACTGTCCAATCTCTCGGTAAATACCTGATTGAGACGGTGTTAGGATAAATACCGAATTTAATGAAGTCTTGTTAAGGTGTCTTCGTTAGGATATAAAATTAGGCCTAAATTATTGTCAAATTATTCGAATTCATTGTGTCCTAAGCCTAATTGTGTATTTAAGAAGGGGAATTTAATTATTATAAACAAAATATCTTAAAAAAAAACATACTTCCTTTTACTCTTCAATTAAATTTAAATATGTTTAATAATTTTCATGTTAAAACAATAATTATGGACTTTATAAGTATAAATTAAAAATATGTAATTTTAACCTTAAAAAAAACTAAGTCTAAATAAGAATAATATTCATTTATTTTAAATAAATTTAAAAAATTAATTAATTAGACATAAATTACTATCAAATCATTCGAAGGTATAGTGTCCTAAGACTAATTGTGTATTTAAGAAGGTGGAATTTTATTATTATAAATAAAATACTTCCTGTTATTCTTTAATTAAATTTAAAGATGTTTAATAATTTTCGTGTTGAAACAATTATTATGAACTTTATAAATTTTAATTTAAAAATATCTAATTTTGAATCTCAAATAAACTCAGTTTAATTAAGAATGATTGCGATTTGTTTTAAATAAATCTAAAAAACAATAAATAAATAAATGAATACTTATTTGTAAGAATCCACAGGGGATATTAATCCTACATTGTAGTATTTTTAGTATTTCATTCATAAAACTAGCGTAACACGTTGTTGAAAACGAGTGGGCGATTTATAGTAAGAAAATGGACCAATCAGAAACGAGAAGCTTTAGTTTTGTCTCGAGAAAACATAGTATACACAGCGCGTCAATGAAAAGGGCGCGTTAGGAACCTCGTTAAAGTCCTCGTGACTTTTCCCGCGTTTTCTCTATGGAGTCACGCGGCAAACGGTGTGCTACTATACAACGTCAGAATAACGTTAAGCCAATAAGAATAAAAGTAATATTTAAGTACTTTGAAATTTCAGAGTTTCCTTATTTTGAGAAAATTTTAAAAATTTAAATAAAAATTTACATAACCCTTTCCCAACAGAGAGCTCTTCTATTCAATTAAATATTCAGAGATTTTATCTGAGAGTACATTTCCGTTATTACCAACAACAATTCTGCTTATTAACTATCATAAAACCCATTTATATTTAATACAAGTATCAATCAATTTTAAAAATATTTTTGTAAAACACTCTAAATATTTAATATTCGAATGGAATTTTGTAATAAAGTTACAATTTGTATTATTTAATATATATCAAAAAATACGTAATATTTCTAGATTTTATTCTTTAGAAGTTTACCCCTGGTGGTGTGTTTCTCCCTGTACACCGGTGTATTGAGAGAACAACATTTCTACAGGGGCCATAGGATTAACATGGGGTTGTTACACCCTGAATGTTCGCTTCACCCACCAACAATGTATTTCCTGAATTTTTCGATTTCTAACCAAATAACTTTACAAAAAGATCAATAATTTTGATCCACCCAGCTGGACGTACGAGTAAACTTAAGGTCCTTGAAAGTTTTAGTAAATAAATCAATTAACTTTCTTGGAACTTGAAGTTATTATTAAACGTTCAACGAAAAGAGAGGTTATTTTTCTATTTTTATTTTTTGCCGAAAAATGTGTTTTTTTTCCTTTTATTTACAGATCTTTTTTATTTTGATCACCTAAGGATTCACTACGAGGGAAAAAAATGTCCTTTGGGGGATTTTGGGGCTTTCCGCAATCAACAACCGTCATAATCGCGGGGGAGGAAAGATTTGGTGACATTTTTCAAAGTAGGTCAGATGGTTGAAGGCCTATTTGATTGACCCCATATTTAACCAGTTATAACTTTCGTTCTATTATACTTAGAAGGGAATTAAAGGTACCATTTAAACGGTGATATTTAATAGAGTAACTGCACCGAGTATTATAAACGGCAGAGTTTAAATACCAGCCGAGCAAAAGTTTAAAGTTATTTTTTAAGGTTAAATTTGATGGAGGGTTTTTTTACCCTTATGTTTAACAGGTCATAACTTTCGATCTAATAAAGATAGAAAAATTATTTTGATACCATGAGAAAGCTGAGATACCATAGAGTAATCGCACCAAGTCTCATAAGTATCGGCGAATAAATACAATCCTGGCAGCTGATTGAAATCAAAACTCATTCAAGATTTCTAACATATTAATCAATTTTAAGAATCCATAACTGCTTTTCTAATAAACATAGAATAAATTTGAAACTACCACGAGAAACCTGAGATTCCACAGAATAATAGTACCGATTATCAGGAGTCCCGCTAACATATCTGTATTTTTTTTTCACCTTAACCATACCTTGAAGAAGAAATTCTATAGAAATGGAATTTCCTCTATAAGGTGTGAAAAGTGGTATGCTGGGTTTCGATTTATAGGCAGTCGCCATGCAGCGTCAACTTTAAGGTTTTAGTGTCGGTTAGGATTTTATCGACCGTAGAGGAGAGTCCTTAATACTCGTATAAAGTGACAATATTTTCCAGTTTCCCGGTCAAGCGGTGGTTTAAACAATTCTACCACCACAAATATCAAGGTCGGAATAAGACCAAGGCTTACGTAATGCCAAGGGCTTTTATCCCAACGGAAAACGTAAGCGCGTACCATGCGCGCGCGAAACCTGGTTTATTTTTATCAGCCTAAAAACCGAGGCCGAGGCTTAACGTTTCTTATCTTTAAAACGCGCTTCCCTTTAGTTCTCCTATCCTAAAACTCGCGAAATAAATTGTAGCCATTAAGTGGCTTTGAAGAAATACCGATATAAATAAAAAAGGAAAATTTATTTTTAAATGAAACCTAAAGAATTTCGCTAAACCTAAGCCTAACTGGTTTCATTTTGCTCCTCGAAAAATAAATTGCATCGCTTCTTGACTTTGAAGTAGAAATGTTTAAAATAAAGTCTTTATTTTGAACATTTACTTCGAGTCAAAGGTTTTATACATTGTATCTCGATGATTAGGCTTAGGTTTCAAAATAGCAAACGACATAATACAAAAAAAAAGCTAGGCTGAAGTAAAAAATTTATCATTTTAACTAAGCCTAATATGTTTCATTTTGGCATTCTGAAAGTAATTGATTCTTAACTTCAAGTTGATGTTTAAAATAAAGATTTTACACACAGTAAATTCGATGATTAGGGTTAGGCGACAAAATAGCAGACGACATAATACAAAAAAGCTACGCTGAAGTAAAAAATGTATCATTTTCGCTAAGCCTAATAAGTTTCATTTTGGCAATAGGAAAGTAATTGCTTCTTGATTTCAGATTGAAATGTAAATGTTTATAATAGATATCGTATTGTATTCGATGATTAGGCTTAGTATCATAATAGCGGACGAAATGATACTGATCTCCTACAAAAGAAAACGTCAGGGGAAAAAAAATATAGGTACATTTTGGTTGTAAAAGGAAGATGCCTGCAGGGGTTCGACTTTTCCATTAATCTTAACAAAGAATTCAATATGTTCTTCCATTTTCGATTCGAGTCTGTTTATAATAATCAAAAGATGGCTGCTGGAAATAAGCCTAGGCCTACTAGTGGGTTGTTTTGAATTTTTATCATCGTTACCTCCGCAAATATTAAATATTCTTTTGTATCGATATTATTTTGATAAAGAGTTGATGCAAGAACTGGAAATTGAACGCCTAACTTTATCGAAATTTAGACAAGGGAAAAAAACAAAACACAAAAAAAGTTTATATTGGAAATAAATTCGAAATACCTTTTCTTATCGTGACTCGACAAAAAAAAAAGAAAAAAAGAAAGAAAACAATAAAAACGTGGTTAAAGCGTTTGGCAATAGTATACTGTTTTTCAGGGAGCGGTAGACACTTCGTGGTTTAAAAGAAACTATGTTACCAATATAACCTATCTGGAGAAATATACAGCGTGGGTTAGATACAAGACAATAGCTTCTATATTGCTAGGGACCTAGGGTTACCACAAATTGAATTTACAAATTCAAATTCTTATAGGTGACTTTTTAACTATTTCTTGTGATTAACACCAGGTGAATAATTTTAGACCAAACAAAAACTAGTTGTCAATGTTTGTTAAGAATAATATTTGTTATAAACGACTAAGTCGAATTCCATGACCTTTTTGACCCCACTCCATGAGTTAACCATGCATTCCTGGTATCTAACATAATAAATACAATTGCAACAACTCTAGGTGCAAATTCAACCTCTTCATTTCTCAACTGGAAGAATGTACTGGCTTAAAATAGCAAACCCAAGTACTATATAGATAAAAAATACCAGTAAAACATCGTTGTAAATTGAAATAAAATAACATTGAAGGTTGACTGACTGTTCAATCGGTTTGAACTGGAGAGAGAGAGAGGAGAGAACAAAGGGGACAGAGATCGTTCAGGAAAACCCACAACTTGACTTGACAAATACTTATATATATATATATATATATATATATATATATATATATATATATATATATATATATATATATATATATATATATATATATATATATATATATATATATATATATATATATATATATATATATATATATATATATATATATATATATATATATATATATATATATATATATATATATATATATATATATATATATATATATATATATATATATATATATATATATATATATATATATATATATATATATATATATATATATATATATATATATATACCCTGTATCCCCGCTTTGGGGGCGCTTTGGTAACAGAGGATAATGTAAGCCTCCAGTTGGGGGGATGTCACTGAGGAAAGGGATAGAGGGGGCATGACGTAGCCATATAAAGAAGTGAAATTCCTCTATAATGAGAATATGGCATATCCCTATTAGATAAGGTTTAACGGTAAGTTACGTAACAACAATAAGTAGGAAATTTTCCACTCAATGAGATTAAAGTTAACCAAACTTCCGGAAATGACTTGATCCCAACAACAGACTGAGAAATAAGGATTATTTTTTAACTGGGCATATGGCCAGTAGAGCCCAAGCACTTTAATTAAATAAACTATATTTCCCACTTAAAATTGTTCATCTTACAACATTTTTAATTAATTAATTAAGTGGTTACAAGGCCTGTAGACGACCCCCCAAGCATTGAATTATTAAATTGTCCAAGCTAATTTTTAGAGTGCACATTTGTCCAGGGCCCCGGCTTATACCTCAGTATGGCCAACACCCCTTCCGTGACGTCATCTTGAAAGTAAACCTCATTCTTTCCCTGATTAATGACGTGACGGAACCAATCTAATCGCATTCTTCCGATTTGCATTGAAACCCTTAATAAAAGACAGACTATGTAATAGGTATAAACATCAAGAAGCTATGGTTTTATAACTATCATGCCCATCACGCCAACAAACCCTCATTTCTCAAGAACTTAAGTCTTACGGAGAAAGGGGAAACTTGGGCATATCATACTTATTGTTATTATCTTACTTATATTCTTAGGGTATGGCACGCGGATTGTCACTTCGATATCAAATTAATTATACGAGATATTCGAATGATGATACCCGGGTTAAACTGACGACCAGCTGAAGCGAAAATATTCCAATTATAAATTTAAAGGGCGAACAAATGAAGACCATTAAAATTAATTCCGGAAAAGAGGAGAGGACACCAGGAAACTTTGTGGTGCCGCTATAATACTTAACGGAAAAGCCCATCAGGGGCTAGAATGTTGAAAGAGCATATAAAATAATAATTATTATTTCAAACTGAAACAACGTATCCAACTATAATATTAAAAGAGAAAAGAGACACGACGTTTTCTATCGCGTTAAGCCACTCTGTGTAGTGCACCACCATTGGAAGAATCCGTCAGGTGGTTTAAGTCGTCCAATAAACGTTCTTGTACTCACGGATCACTTTGATTTTTAGAAGGTTGGTCAAAAATTAAAATAAACCGTTTTGCAAAAGAGGACTGGTGTTTAATCATCTTGTTGTCTTAAGACGAAACATCCCAATAACATTAGATATGGCTTGAAAACCATACGGACTGGTTGGTAACTTTGGAGCCCTATAACGTCTTTGTGTCCACATACCAGATATTCCATGACATTCTTTGATATAATCGCACAGTGCACCAATTTCAAACCCAGTGACTTTTCCAGGATCTGGACGGTAGCAAACCTGACAGGAATCCTTAAGCCTAAAACTCTTGATTCAGTCAACGTATTAAACAAGAATCATGTAGCCAATCAATATAATCTAATTGATTAGCGAAAGCTTTAGTTCAAATCGTGAGTGAAATAGCAAGCGAGGGAGTCTTTCCTACAACCATCAGAGCAACCTAACCCAACTGCAATTAACTCTTCAATTAAGACAATACCCTAGTTACTTTACTTAATTGACTTCCAGATGAAAGTACACAAACGCAATTCAAAATAGTCTAGTTTAATTTAACAAATGTCACGGAAATTGAGAATAGAGATTAAGTTGCAATAACAATTAGTACGCGATTGGTGTTTATACTCCCTTTAAAAAGGGACCCCGGGGGAGGAAGGGGGATTCCTGGTAAGAACGGCGTGAGATCTCAAGGTTGCCGTTAACGAGTTTTGAGTTTCTCTCGGCACACGTCTTGGAAGTCGGAATTTCACTCACCCGCTCTCTCTCTCTCTCTTCGAGCTCTTAATTGTATTGGTTGGTTTGGATTTTGATGAAAGACGTCAAGGACATCGTATCCATGACTTCGTTATATCGTTAACCTATCCGGTATGAACGGACAAACCATAGTTCCGGTGGTCACCAATCGGAAGTAGGAGTCTGTCTCTAAGATATCCGGAAGTTAAAAGATCCTAAGAATATTTCTTATCAAATGGGGAATACGAACAGGTCGAAGAAAATGTAACGTGTCAATTTACTAATTATGATATAGTCGACTCGAGTTCAAAGGTCAAAGTTCAATATATATTAAAGTGTTAATTAAGTGACTAACAGGGTTGGCAGAGATGTTTCATTTCAAGTTTTGCCGTTCACTTTAATCAGGGATAGATTTAATTTTAGAAGTAGGAATGGAGAACGGTTAGTATTTACTTCAGTCCGACCAGTATAGAACCCCTCCCTCCAACACGTAAAGAAAATTTTAAATTATCTTATTGGCTCACTTAAACTACGTTTTGATGACTTTGCTGACGGGGACGGCGAAAAATACGTTATTCCTTTTTATCCCTGTCGTTATGACCCGCCTCTTCTTTCATACCCCCCCCGTCCCGGAAAAGGGGGTATTGCTCTGTTCTTCATTCCTGCTTCTAAAATTACATCCATCCCTGCTTTAATTTCTATAAAAATCAGAAGGTTTTGGGCTTAAAAATAAACTTATAAATATGTTAAGGTCTTTTCAGACAATACAACTTTTGATTCAACAAGATGGGTCAAATAGTTGAGTCAGCAAAAATTGGTCAGTGAAAAATTTTTAATTTGGTGATTCAACTAGTTTACTCAACTCAAGTTGACTCGTCTGAAAAGGCCTTTACTCTAACAAAATTACTGGTAAGCAACATATTTCAAAGATTAATGGTTCTTAGTGAAGAATTATCTTCTTTCAGAAATTGCGAATGTCGCTCCTCATTAAAAATGTATGTTTTAGACCGAAATTTGAATAATCGACTTTATACTTAAAACAAGTTTGGTATAAAAGAGATTTGATATTGTAATTCCCAAAAGCAAACATTAGTTTTAAGCCTTCATCCTGTTATACCTAAAGCGCTGAAAGAAATTTTTTGTTAACTATGTAAACATAATCTTCTCGAGCTGTTAGACGCCACGAAATATTTTTTATTTTTTTTATTATTATTCTTTCAAAACAACTAGGGGCCAGATTTCAGCAAACTACTACATCTTAAACCGCCGTTTACTACTTAATTCCTTATAGTTTATAATACTATTAATAATTAAGAGATCCAAAACATACGTGCGGTTAATCTTCATTATGTATAATTTAAATTTATACCATGACGCTCAAGAACTACAGGGTGGAAACTTTCGCCTTTTACCAGCTTAAATACTTCTTCTATCACTAAAATAACGCCTGCATTATTTTACTGGTTAATTGGGAGAGCTAGATGTTGTTCGTAATAAGACCAGGTTAGTACGACATTTGAACAAAACGAAATTTTTAGAAACTTTATTTGCGGTTAGGCAGGTCCTTCTCGCTACAAAACTTTTCTCGAACTGGTTATATTTTACAGAATTTCAGAAACCTTTTTGAACATAAAAGAAAATAGGGGTTGAACCAACCCCCACGACTCGAGCATTTCACCGCACCTTCTGGGGGGTTTTCTCCGGGTTATCACAGAGCTCTTATCAATGAAAATGCTCGCGTCGAGAAGGGATTATTTTGGGTGGCCAAAAAAGAAGTAAATTATCCAAGTAACAAAATAAAAGTGAATTAATTCTAAATTTGACATAAAGTTCCAACATCCTCCCCACCATGTACAATATAATGTTATTGTGCATCAACACTATCGGGGCATCTATATCAAATTCAGAAATTAAGCAAACAAAACCAAAAAAAATTATTTCAATTCCAAAGGGGCCAAAAGGTTGACGGGTCTCTTTACAATGTTTCCATTTGTAAGTTTAATGTCACAAGATCTAATTTGTCCGTCTCTACCCTTGTAAACTTCTTGCACTCGCGCTAATTTCCACTTATGTCGAGGGGTGTCCGCGTCATTCAGAAGAACTACGTCGTCCTTCATGATTGGGTTGACAGATTCGCGGCTAGCTAATTTATGGGCGGATTGTAGCTCTAGGATGTACTCCTTTTTCCATCTATTCCAATATCTGGTCAAAACATTTTGTTGGTACGTTAGCCGTTGTCCAGCGCTCGCTCGATTTAATTGAGGTAGTTCCTCTGATATCCTCCCCGTAGGAAGCGCAGTAAATTTTTCTCCGATTAGGAAATGAGCGGGAGTCAATGGTGAAGGGTCATTTGGAGCAGAATAGGTATAGGTCAGAGGGCGCGAGTTGATGACTGCTTCGGCTTGAGCTATGACAGAATATAGCTCCTCATAAGAAAGAAATGCTTTTCCCATGATTTTTCTCATCGATACCTTGACGGATCTCACGAGGCGCTCCCAAAATCCTCCCCACCATGGGCCGCGCTCCACAATGTATTTCCATTCAATTCTCATTTTCCCGAAATACTCTTTTGCTTCGTCCGATCGGGTGCTTCTCCACAACGCGTTTAGCTCTTTTTCGGCACGTTTGAATGTCTTCGCGTTATCCGAATAAATTTTACGGGGAATTCCACGACGCGAAATAAAATTGGAGAAAGCCATAAGAAAGTAACGCGTTGTTAAAGTTGTAATCAACTCGAGATGGATCGCCCGAGTGGTGGCGCACGTAATTAAAGTTACGTAACATTTCTTTTTTCCCGATCCATCTTTTAAGAAAAGAGGTCCTGCAAAGTCTATACCGACTATTTCAAATGGTCTAGACGCTGTGATTCTATCCGTGGGAAGTGGCGCTGTTTTGGGAATGCTTGGTTTTGCGTTCCATTTCCGACAAAAGATACACCTGCTAACGCAATTCTTCGCTAATTGGCGACCTTTAAGAATCCAATAAGTGTCCCTAACTTGTACCAAGGTTGCGGGAGCTCCGCTGTGTTTAACTTGCTCATGCGCTCTTTGCATTTGCAGTTCCGAATATCGATGTTTATAAGGGAGTATTATTGGGTGCTTGGTTGCGTAACTAAATGATGACCTCTGTAATCGGCCTCCTAATCTCATTAGTCCGTTTTTGTCAAGTACAGGATCAACCTCGGCGATTTTGGAATTTCTTGAACGACCTGTCTTGGCTATTTCCTTCAATTCGCTGGAAAAGGACTCCCATTGTACCGTTTGATTCCAGTACAATTCTGCTTCTTCTAGTTCTCTAGCTGATAATGGTCCGGTTGCTTTGTCTTGCGGATTTCTTTTGTTGTAAAAGATTCTCTTTATCCACGCTGTGATTCGAATTACCTTCTCAAGGCTGCTATACTTGTTTAAAGCGAGGATGGCCTCTGGCTTCATATCTATTAGAGCGCTACGTAAACAGTTATTTGGGGTGTCCTCAGGTTCTATTGGTTCGTCAGCTATGACGTTTGCGACGAGATTGGGTTCGAGTTTCGGGAATTTGTCCTCTGCCAGTCGAAGCCATGGTGGTCCCTTCCACCATATATCCTTTGTCTTCAGTTCTTCTGAGGATAATCCTCGCGAAAGGTGGTCAGCTGGGTTGCTAGACCCCGGACAGTAATTCCAAGTATGAGGTTCAGTTTTCTCTTGAATCTCGCTTACTCTGTTTGCAACGAATTCTCTTTTATCGCGAGCGCTCCTCTTTATCCAGTGGTATGCCGTAGAGGAATCAGTCCAAAATACCATCTTGTTTGTCGAACTTTTGAAAATGTTGGCTAATCTTGTCCCTAGTCTCGCTCCAATAAGACACGCCAGTAGTTCCAACTTAGGGATAGTCATTTTCTTTATGGGAGCAACCCTTGCTCTAGCTGTTATGAATGATGTTTGTACTTCTCCGACATTGGTATGGAATCTGTAGTACGCTACTGCTCCGTAGGCGGCTTTACTTGAATCACAAAATATGTGTATTACACCCTGTCGTTTGTCATTTTCTGTCGATCCAAAGTAGTCTCTTTCTATGCGGATATCCGCTAAGGTTGGAATTTGGGAAATCCATTCTGTCCAGCTTTTCTCTAATTCTTCGGGTAATGCATCATCCCAATCTTTTCCACTTAGCCATAAGCTTTGGAGGAGAATTTTTACTGTTATAGTAAACGGTGTGAGAAATCCCAGTGGATCGAATATCCGTGCTGCCATCTTAAGAACGCTTCTTTTCGTCATGGGTAGGGAATTCGCTACCTGTTCTAGATCTTCTGTTTTAAACGAAAACTGGTCACTTTCAGGATTCCAAGCCAAACCCAAAACCTTGTTAACAGGTGACGGAAATACCGTTTCTTGGGAGGATTCTCCAATTTCTTGTAATTGTTTTCTTACAAAAGGTGAGCTTGATTGGAACTTGCGAAGCGTCATGTTCGCTTCCGCCATCACTTCTTTAGCTTGATTGACCAGTTTCATGGCGGAAAATTCGTCTTCAGCTCCCGACGTCAGGTCGTCGACAAACATATCTCCGATTAATTTTTGACAAGTCTCGGGATAAATGTCCATGTACTTCTTAACATGGTATCTTATCGTCGCAGCCAAAAGATAGGGGCTACTTGTCACCCCAAACAATACTCGGGTAAATCTCCATTCTTCTATCTCGATCGGTTTTACTGAGATAGGCTGCTTAATCCAAAGAAATCTGACGAAATCTCTTTCGTCAGGATTGATTGCAATTTGAAGAAACGCTTGCTGGATGTCAGCGGTGACGGCTATTTTATGCTTCCGAAAGTTGATTAAAACGTCGTAAAGGTCGGGGTTGATGTTCGGCCCAGCCTCTAGGCAGTCGTTTAAAGACGACCCGTTTTTGGTTTTCGCTGAACCATCGAAAACTATTCTGACTTTCGTTGTTGTCTTGTCTTCCCGGATAACCGGGTGATGGGGCAAATAAAAGGCTTCATTAACTTCCCGCTCTTGCGTCACCTTTTCTATTATTCCCTTCTGAGCGTAGTCTCTGATGATGTCATCATATTCCTTGAATAGTTTCTCGTCCGATTCTAACCGTCGAAGTAATGAAGATAGTCTTCTAACCGACATGGAGTAATTGTTAGGTAAATTCTCTCTGTTCTCCTTCCAAGGGAGAGCTACTTCGTAGCGACCATCGACGGTGGCTATCCGTTCTTCAAAGGTTTTCTCAACTTCCGTCTTTCTATTTTCTTCAAGTTGGCTTTCTTTGGCTTCATTAATACCTATTGACTCTAGGTCCCAAAACTTCCTTAAATCGTCTCCAATGGTCTCAATTTCTTGGGTTGTCACCTTGTTTACCGTTATGGCGGCGCATTGTACTGCGAGGTGTGAACCTGGCTGGGACGAGGGCCCTTGAATTAGCCACCCAAAAATACTTTTTTGAGCTACTAAAGCTCCTTCTAGGCGGATAGTATCTGTCAGACTAACGGCGTTCCAATAGTAGTCCGCGCCCAGTAGAACTCCAAGTTCCAACTTGGTATTCGGCTCGTCCGTTGAGGGGCTGTCTCCCAAAACTAGTCCTAATTGCTCAATGTGTCTTCTAATTTCGCCATTAGGAGATTCTAATTGGATGCCGTTAATCTCTGGTATTTCCAAGGCCTTAACCGTTAAACTCTGATTATCGTGAACGCTTCGCAGTGTCACTTTAACTCTCTTGCAAGATATAATTGTGGGATTCTCTTGCATAAATGCGTGGACTAATATGTTTTCTTCGCCGTCCATTTCAAGGCCTAATTGTTGGGAAAGATCCCTTCTGATAAATGTTCTTTGACTTCCGTTGTCAAGTAAACATCGCAATGTCATGCTACCTTCAGTCCCTTTAATTTGAACGCGAGTTGTTTGTATATAAACCGTATTGGAGGGAGTCGTTGGGGCTAGGTTTATGGAAACTCCATTTTTTTCTTGGGTGTGGGGCACTCCCTCGTTGTTCTCGGTCTTTTCTTCACCCCCTTCCTTTCTTTCCCCCTTCCAACATAGTACGGTCAAGTGACGCTTTTCGCAAATTTCGCATACGGGCTTGGCTCTACAATCCCTCGCGTAGTGGGATGATTTTAGGCAGATATAACAGAGTCCCTTGGTTTGAATGATTTCCCTCTTTTTGGTTGCCCCCACGCAATAACAGCTCTCAGCCTTGTGGTTCGATCTTCTACAGAAAATACACCTTTGTTGTGCATTTGTAAATCTCTCGGTTGCAACGTTGAAATTCGCGGCTGACGACTGCGGGGGTCCCTTCCCCCTCGCATTATATTGTGAAAAGCGGAATTTTCCGTGCGATGTTTGCTCGCTCTTCGCGGTATCGCTGCCTTCGCTAGTGCTTCTCGAGTATACGCTCGCTCTTTCTCTTGTTAAGACTTCCGTTCCCACAAAGGTTAAAAGCTCCTCAACATTCCAACTTCTGTCATCTTCCCTTTTTCTACTAAATTCCAAGGTTATCTCCATTGGCAGTTTTTTCAGTATGACCGGGCAAAGGATCGTTCCATAGGAGTTAAAATCCTCACCCAAAGATTTAAGAGCTCCTACTTCAACTTCGCAGGAGTCATAAAATTTCCTTAATCCAACGATGTCGTTGGCCTTTGTTACAGGACTTAGTTCGAAAATATTAGCCATGTGAATGCTAACAATGTTGTCATCCCTTCCAAAACGATTCTTTAATAGGGTCTTTGCTTTTTCGTAATTGGCATCGAGTAAGGGTAAATTTTTGATGGAGCTTAAGGCTGTGCCTTTAACGTATTGTTTCAAATATACTAATTTCTCTGCTGGTCGCATTTGTGGGGCGTCGTCAATACAAATTTTAAATCTTGACCAAAAGTCGGTCCATTCGGAAGTTTCTCCGGAAAAAGTCATAGGCTCCAGTTGGGGTACCCTTATAGATAACTGCTGGGGTGGCGCCATTGGTACTGTGGCTGTCGCCGCGTTCAGTGCAACAGTGGGGGCCGTCCCTACATTTGTTGCTGATCCTTGGTTTAGTCCATTTATGGCTCTTTCTACTCTTCTTTTAGCCTTTAATATCTTCACGCGATATTCGTCGTACTTTATCATATCAGCATCTAGCTGAGCTGGGGTAGCTCCCACTTGCGCGAATTCAATATTTAATCTTTCTAAAACATTTTGCTTACTGTCCAAGTCCACCACGAAATCTTCCAAATCCTCGATATCAAACTGAGTTTGGTTTACGAGGTAGTCCTCTATTTGATTAGTTAGCATCGTAGTTAAACGTCTCATTGTTGTTTTCTGCTGATTCAAAGCATCAGCAGCCGCGTTCGGCTGTCCGGTTACCGCCGAGTCTGGCATTGTTTTTCGTAATCGTACCTTTAGGGTAGGTCCCGAATGTTCTTACACTTAACGTCCTTTAGGGTAAGTCCCGTTGTTTTACACTTAACGTCCTTTAGGGTAAGTCCCGAACGTACTTTATCGAGTGAATTGTTCCGACTTCGTAAACTTTAGGGAAGGTCCCGACTCTTCTATAACTGTCGCGTTAGGAAAGTTCCTGGCGTCCTTTAGGGTAAGTCCCGACTAATTTTGTTCAATTTGCGCGCACTAATTGGTCCCGGGTTTCGGCACCACTAAAATAACGCCTGCATTATTTTACTGGTTAATTGGGAGAGCTAGATGTTGTTCGTAATAAGACCAGGTTAGTACGACATTTGAACAAAACGAAATTTTTAGAAACTTTATTTGCGGTTAGGCAGGTCCTTCTCGCTACAAAACTTTTCTCGAACTGGTTATATTTTACAGAATTTCAGAAACCTTTTTGAACATAAAAGAAAATAGGGGTTGAACCAACCCCCACGACTCGAGCATTTCACCGCACCTTCTGGGGGGTTTTCTCCGGGTTATCACAGAGCTCTTATCAATGAAAATGCTCGCGTCGAGAAGGGATTATTTTGGGTGGCCAAAAAAGAAGTAAATTATCCAAGTAACAAAATAAAAGTGAATTAATTCTAAATTTGACATAAAGTTCCAACATCTATCAACATACACGGATACTTTGAAGGTGTAGAGAAATTCAATAAGTAACACCATAAGTTTATAAGATATGTACCATAAGTTTATAAGATATGTACCATAAGTTTATAAGATATGTACCATAAGTTTATAAGATATGTACCATAAGTTTATAAGATATGTACCATAAGTTTATAAGATATGTACCATAAGTTTATAAGATATGTACCATAAGTTTATAAGATACAACACGTTATCCCAGCATAACACAAAAGACACGGAAGTACCTATAGCCTTGTCGTCTTGTATTAAGGTTTCCACCTCGTACGTGGTCGTGGAAATTAATTAATAATGTAGATATTAAGTGGTATTCCTAATCGTAATTTCCTTAGAGTGCTAAGGCGGTTTCTTGGTTAATATTTCAAATATTTAATCAATCTTATTACGTCTGAGTTCTAAACCTTACAATTAATACGCGGACGATGTAAGTGAAAGCCCTGCCTTGACATAATCAAGGCCCTGTTCAAACCCAATTTGCTTTACAAAGGAAGCTGAAGCTTGCTTCGAATTCATTTTACGAACTCTTAAAGTTTAGGTACGCAATAAGAAAGATACATCTTTTTTTTTCAATCCGACTCCATCTTTAAAAATGGCTACCATTCTGAAATTAAACCTACACCTAACTTAATGACTAAAGTTGATCTTATATTTTGTGTACTTATACTCAATATTCCATAGATTAGAGGGACTTTTTGAATTTTGGAAATCTTACTTTAAAATAAATAATAAAAATTCCAAAGAATATAAACATAATATTAAAATTAAAGCACGTACTATATATGTTGTATAATAAAGATTAGTCAAGGCTTAGCTAAATCTTTCAACCATCTGTCAGACTCAGAAAAAGGGGAAGATTTTTAGGGAGTGGGCCAATTTTAATTAATCTTATGAAGGAAACTTCTAGGGCCTAGTCAGTCAAGGGAGTTGTTAAAACTCAAGGAGGAGGCGCTGTGTGAATCTTCGAGCTCAATTGTTATTTTTAAGGCAGCTGTCTTTTAGCCTAGAACATTATTTGTCATAAACAGAAGGCGTAAAAGGGATGTCGTTATTTTAATTTTAAAATTAATACTGACATTTTGTTTGTCCTATAACAGATTAAAAACTAAAATAATAATAATAAAAAACATTAAAATAACAAATTTCCTTCCACCAACGTCATTCAGTCAGTATCTTCTTAAGTTATAAACTATTTATATAACATACATTTAAAAAACTTAAATCTATTCAAAACTTTACAATTTAAACGAACTCTATTCCGAATAAAGTTAAGAATAATTTACAGTGACAAAAAAGTCTCTTTTTAAAAGGAAAGCGTTCAACTATTCATCTTTCGATAATAAGTCTCGCGTTGGCAGACGCTAGAGGCATGATTCTGGAAGACGTATGAGGGGGGGGGGAGAAAAATAAAATTACGTGTCAAGAGCGCGTGCGCGGAAGATGCTGAAATCGCGCGCGCCCCCGTTATATACCTAGGCAGTTATCACAGCGGTAAAGAGGACTAAGAGCGCGGGAAATATCACGAGTGAGGTTTAAGGGGTTCAACGTTGAAGACGCTCGTGGGGTCCCGCGCGCGCCCGCGCTTTTTATATAGATATTTATATATATTATATTATAAATTTGGCAACTGTCGAAAATACAATACGGATTTTTAACACAATCATTCTTCGAAACGCCTAAAAAAGGTAAGATACTAATATTTTTAAATTGCGTTTATTTTTAATATTTTAATGGTGTATTTCGATGAGAAATTACAAAAAATTGAAGTAGTATGTTATATATTATAATAGCAATTTTGTTAAACTCGTTTATTATATATACAGGGTGTTTCTGATAAGTTTGGCATAAATTAAAGGGGATGTTATTTGATAAATAAATTTTGAGTCGAAAATGTATTGTAACTTCTATCATCATTTTGACAGCCCTAAGGGACACTATTTTCGAGTTAAGATTGGATTAAGTATTTTGTGGATGACCCCCTTAAATTTAATAAAGAAACTGATTTAGACAATTATTTCTAATTTCATTAAGGGGTCATCCCTAAAACACTCTTAAAATTATAACTCTAAAACAACGGCAATTTAAGGCAGCAAAATGATCCGATAGTAGTTACATTTTTGACTGAAAATCGTTCGTCCAAAGAACATCCAGCTGAATTTATCAGAAACACCCTGTATATATTTATACAAATCTAAATATTAACGACAGAGTGAATTTGAAACTAAGCTAGTGTTATTACATAATTATTTCTTCGTGAATTTAAGCTTAATTCACAGCGTATAAGATCTGATCGCGGGGATTACGTTCTCGCGAAAGAGAAACCAAAAAAAAAAACCCCAAAATAATTCCTTTTAAATTAGAATTTTAATTAAAGATAAAAAGAGTACAGTTCGAACTCGTTCAAGCGAAATAATCCGAGGAGCTAATCACACCCTCCCTGTACTGTACATATCGATTATGGGTTAAATGCAACAACAATAGAGGGTAGTATTTTAAAAGTTGTAGCTGGTAACTTGATCCCAAATTGAATCTAACCTAACCAAGGATAAATTAAACTTAACCTAACCAAAACCTAAAATAGCACACCATAAATGCAATAAGGGGGTCAGGTTATACCGTCTTATAATGCTTTTTAAGATTATAACCAACTCCTTTAGTATAATTTCCCATTACATCGAGTGACTAGCTCCTCGAATTAAAGAAACAAAAAAAAAATCGGTAAAAGTAAATTATTCAGAGAAAAAAAATACACCAGAAAGAAGTGAAATCCGATTAAAAACCAAAAAGAAAACGTAATTCAAATTTATATAATAATCAAGTTGAAATAAGTATTATCGTAATATTCAACAGGATTAAAAAGACGGTATTCTTGTGTCATATTATTACTTAAGTCTTTGACAGACAACCTTAAAAACGTCTCTTTATTTTGTCTCTTCGTTAAAATGAGTTTATTTTAAATTTTTCTATTTTTATTTCAATCTCATTTTGAAAGGAAAAGGTCAGCAAACATAACGTTAAAACCTTAAAAGAAGGGCTTTTTCTAAAAATAAAAGGGTAAATATTAAAAAAATATACATATAAATGATCTCTAATTTAAAAATAGTTACCATTTAATTGATTTTAAAAACATTGACTAGTGACTACTGCCTCCCAAAGTTTAGCCAGAACCGCAAGGGATTGGTTCAACCAATCCCACAGTGGTAAGGGGTTCTGGCTAGCAGACGCCTGTAAACATGGCGAGGCAGTAGTCCTGGTTTTTTAATACTAATTAAATGCTAATTATTTTGTAATAACAGGGATAGATTTAATTTTAGAAGTAGGAATGGAGAACAGAGTAATGTGGCCCCCCCCCTTCCACGGGACGGGGGGGTATGAAAGAAGGGGCGGGTCATAACGACAGAGGTAAAAAGGAATAACGTATTTTTCGCCGTCCTCGTGAGCTACGTCATCAAAACGTACTTTAAGTGTGCCAATGAGATAATTTAAAATTTTCTTTACGTGTTGAAGGGAGGGGATCTATACTGGGCTATGAGTCGGACTGAAGTAAATGCTAACCGTTCTCCATTCCTACTTCTAAAATTAAATATATCCCTGGTAATAAAAGATCATCTTTATTTATTTTATTTTTAATATTTTCCATTTTATGTTAAGAAAAAGAGCTTTATTTAAGGTATGATGTGCAGAACCGTGATCAATATTATCCTTTAAAAAGGGTGACTCTTTAACATGTTATAAAATGAATGACACGAAATATTTCCCTTGGTGTGAAAAAGTTTAAATTACTTTGGAATTTAGCGGCAATTGCGAGGCTTTAGCAAGCGTTCGATCACAGCGAAAAGTTCGTCTCGCTTTAAATGAAGTACTTCTCTTTGAACCCAGATTAGATTAATTTTCTTCCCTTCTTTCAGGCTATACACCTTGCTTTTGGGGGGTTCTCTAGTAATTTAATTAAAACAACCCAGTACCCAGGTTTTCTGGGGGGCCACATAGCAGCCTCTATCTGGGAACTATTTAATTTCCTTAATGGATCCTACGTCCAAAAATGCAACAGTGATGCTACATGACCCATGGAAGGTTTTTAAGTTGACGCGGATGACTACACAAACGTTAAATCGTTTAAGAAAAATATTGGATATTTAAATAGGTTTTTATCATATTTTAATAATTATTTAAAATAAAGAGAGTGAACTTTAAAAGATGATGGAATATTAATACCAAATTTATTCCAGAAAAATTTAAGATCTCGTCGAGGGGTTCGTTGCTAATTAGCTTTATATTATACCTGCCAGCTCCCACTTCTACCCGTTTAAGAGTACTTACACTTCTGCTATATAAAGATTCAATATTGTTCTTAGATTGAAGATTATTGAATTGGATGACATGCATGAGTATTTCCTTTGTTTAAACCGATTACTAACTGAAAGTGACTGACCCCTCGAAAAAATTAAATATGCATTAGGTTAAAAAATAAAAGAAAAAATTATCTATTGGTCCTAATTAGTAATTCTATTATTACTACTTTTATCCTTAATATCCGAATTTTGACATTCATTTTTAGCGTATAAGAATCATGATAATAATAAGTATGAAATACGTTAATGAAGGTACATTTCGACAAACAACTCAACTTGTTAAAAAATTTTGTCGCCAATCAAAACTATAGCTTTCGTATAAAGTTGCGAACAAACCGTGCCGTGGAGGGTGAGTTGCAGAGCCAATATTAAATAAACACCCATCAGAGTTGCCCAAAACTAGCATTGTTTTAAGGACAAAAACCCAGTCATGGAAAGAAAACAAAAATGCCATCATTTCTTTCAGAAATTTAGTGTTACTTATTTTTATTACGTTACTTACGCTCTTATTTTACCCTTAATAACCAACTTTTTGACGTTCGGGTTTTTTTTTTATGAAAAAGGAGAGCATTGACGTTATCTATGGCCTACTTTTTCCCTTTTATGGGTGTTAGTAGAAGGGGATAATAGAAGAAGGATGACACTCCTGTATCCTCTTAATACTTTAGTTATGTAACATGCTTCTTCCTTACCTCATGCCTGTACCTTTTTGTTTGCTTTCCCGCTCATCAAACTACAGATGGACATCGCACCGTGCTAGGGTGAATTCTATAACTGTTTGGTATTTACTAAATCCTCAGCAATCAACCCACAAACCTTGATTGTCTTGACGTGGGACAAAAATCCATAATCGCATGCGCCTTGGAAAACAAATAGCTAAGCGCTAATATTTATTTATTTAATAAGGCTCGAGGGTTAAGGTCGTGAAGCCACCAGGGCTTGGGTACAACCCCCCTCCATGGAAACAATACAATAGAGAAATGATGAGGGAACTATTTATCGTGTATGTGATTCGGTTTAGTAACCTTGAACACTCCAAATGTAAAATGATGTTGGGAAGAATTAAGGTACAATTACCCCGCACTTTCTGCTGTACACTTCTCTCGAAGACAAGTATATTATATACTTCCGATGTTAGATATTGATGTGTAATGGCGCTTGCTTCGGTTAGGATGGTATTAAAGAGTTTTTAATTAATTACAAGAGCCCTTTTTTTAATTGGAATTTAGCTAGCGGAAAATTATCGTCGACTTATCGGGTATAACGAACGGCAAGTCCTTGACTCATTCCGCTTTAGAACTTTATGGGCTAATATTATGAGGTGTCAAAGATATCCTATGTCCCTTTTTTTATAGAGTTGACAGGTTCCGGAGACCCCAATTATTATTAAGGGTCGCCTTCTTAAGACTTTACCATATTTTATTATTAATTTATTACGTAAGTTAACAAATTCTCGGGTGATTGCGGTTGTCTGTCTAAAAGATTAACCGTATTTTGAACGCTTTATTTTTGTTTAATGAAAGATAACCATGCAGGATGTGACAGCTTACTTTAGTTGTCATCTGAAGGATGCGACGTACTAAATACTTGGACCTAAATTAATCAAAGCTTGAGTAATTAACGGGTTTAAAATAATTCACTCTTTAACTTTGGGACGTCAGAACTCTGGCATATTTTCAAGTTAAGGGAAATGCTTTGTAGGTGTCGTGGATGAAATTGTCCTCTTTCAAATGGTACCAAAACAATTTCCCTACATCCGTTAGAACTTGAGTAATTGAAGTTTTAAAATAAATACATTTTTTAACTTTGAAACGTCAGAACTCTGGCATATTTAACAAAGTTAAGAGAAATGCATTGTAGATATCATAGATGAAATTATCCTCTTTCAAATGGTACCGAAAACTTTCACATATATCCACCGCGCAACCAGAACTCGAGGAATTAAACTTTTAAACAAACTTAAAATTTTTATATCCCCCTTTCCCAAATCCCAAGGTCGTACAGGACTCATATAACAAGATATATGGAATTAGGTCTACAGTACGTTTCAAACTGACCTACTATCCAACGATACCTAAATACACATTTAAAATTAAGTAAACAAACCGAGGTCAAGAAAATAATTTCCAAAATGTAGACCCTAAGGGGGTGATAGTAGGGGAAATAGAATTTAATCCTAAATATTTACAAAGAAAAAAGCAATCCCCGGGTAACTTAGACCGTTATGAGAGGTCTAAAAACATTTTGAGAAACGCACTCAATCCTCCTTATTTGAAGAGAGAGAGAGAGAGAAGCTTACCAACAGAATCTAGAGAGTCGGGTCTCAAGATGAGAGAGACCTTGTAAGACACCCACTCCAAGAACCGAATCATCTTCAGACGGAGTGTGGAGATAAGATGAGCAAAGGCAGGATATCTCCTTTCCATCTTACCCTAGATCCCAGCGAAAAATACAGCTTACAATAAGTTTTTGATAAGTCTGCCATAAATTAAGGGGTTATTTGTTCTTTGGGTGTGCACGATTTTGAGTCGAAAATGTAACTTCTATGCAATTTTTTGCGCATATACAGACCTTGACTTCTATCTCCATTTTGACTGCCCTATGGGGCACTGTTTTCGAGTTATAATTTTAAGAGTGTTTTAGGGATGACCCCTTATATTTTATTAAGAAACAGAGCTATCTCAGAAGCCTTAGTGTGACGTCACCCATGCCATTTGCCCATAGAACCAAAGTGTCACCAAACATGGCCGCCCACTTAAAAAGCTAAGCGCGTGACGTTTTACCTTGGCACTGACGTCACAACTAAGATAGCTCTGCTCTACTGAAAGACAATGATTTCCAATTTAATTAAGGGGCCATCCGTAAAATATTCTGTGCAATCTTAACTCGAAAAACGTAGCCATTTAGGGCAATAAAAATGGAGATAGAAGTTACATTTTCCATTCAAAATCGTGCACCTAAAGAACATCCTTGTTAATTTATGGCAGACTTATCATAAATACCCTGTATATATATAAGGTGAAAACACTCCGTATGGGAAAAAATCAAACCAATTTGTGACACGACCCGAAAAAAAAGTAAAAAAAAAAAAAAGGATCTCCTTATTTTAAAAGGAAAGTTTTACCGGAAAAGTTTCGTGACAACTTTTAACGAACGCTTCATTACAGTATAAGATATAATCTATATATAAACTACGGTAAATAAATTTAATAGAAAGTGATTACGTTTATACGGTAAAGGCACACGACAATAGACCCTTTTTCATTATCGTCTGATTGATATTAGGGTTAAGAAGAGTCCAGGGACGGAAATAAGAAACAAATTTCTTATAGGACATGTGTACATGTGTCCAGTGATACCCCCTTTGAATGGAAAATTCATAGGACATTTGTCCACTTGAGTGCCCAAAAATTGTGTCCCCGTCTTCATAGTCAAGTAATCAAAACTACGCAAAAAACTCCTTATAGTTTTTAAAATATTTATGGCACATTTTATAATTTTATTGGACAATGTCCAGTCCATTGTCCTGTGCTTATTTCCGGCCCTGGTTAACTTAAGACGAGGGACTTTATTGGGTATAAGGCAGGCTGAAAAATAAGGATTTATTTTTTAAACTGCCGGTCATTTGACCAGTAGAATCCAATCACATTAATTAAATAAACATTACATTGGCCACTTAATATAGTATTTAAAATCATAGAAGGTTTTCAATTAATTACTTAAGAGGTCACAGGGCCAGTAGACCCCCCCCCCGACATTTAATTTTTAAACTGGCAAAGCTAATTTTAAAGTGTACATTTGTCCAGGGCCAGCACCAGAGGAAGTGTGCTTTTTCCTAGATTGATGTGAATGGACCAAAAGACGTTAGATATATAGGGCTTCAACTTTACAAGCATGCACCAAGGTCCGTTTATTTGAAGCCATATATATTCCGTTTTTAAGAAAGCGAGGTAATCAAACACAAGACTCTATTTTACCTTAGACGTTTTGCCAAAGGGGTACCTATATCACGTGATTCTGTGCATAAACGAAAGAAAAATATGTAAATTAGCTGTCGTACGAAGTCGTAAGCGAGTAAGCAAACACGTACGTAGGTTTGAACTACGAAACCTATGATAATTTTCAAGCGCCTAAATATATTCCAACACATTCACTTCAAAATTACCATAAGTTCATAAGATATGTTGGCTATAAGTTTGTCACTGGTTACAAACTGGAGCTTGTCATGAAGTGTGGGAGGTAGGTCATAGATTCGAGGTAAAGCGACGTCTGGTTTTGGCGCTGTCAAAGGCTTAGTGCAGAAGATGGACTGCAAAATTAACCGAGTGTAGTCAATTCTCGCTTGTCGTTCTCAAACTAGCTCGAGCTGTAAGTCTCTAGCATTACGAATTGTCATGCTTATGGAACATATCTTATTGTATAAGATGACTAATCAATTTCTTTATAACTGAGTCAGTTTCTTTGGAATTAACGACTCTCGTTGATGGTTCAAGAACTAATTCGTGAACTTTAAAATGAGCATGGGCTCCATTGGCTTACATGCCCATTATAAAGTCACAAGTTAGGACTCGAAATTTCGACGCTGCCACACCTTGTGAATGACGCGACTATACATTTAAAGCCGTGAATTGAGCGGTTCATAGCATGATATTTCTTTTGTCACGCATACTTATCGAACATATAAACTTATGCTTCAACTGATCAATACCTCAAACTTCAGACGAATTCGCTATTTAGTAGAGAAAATAAAAAATATTCGTAATACATTTAAAATATAGCGTTGATTTGTTTATAGACGAAAATAAAACTTATTTGTGTTTGAGAGAGACTAAACAAATGAATAAGATAAATATTCATATGCAAAATAAATTACGAAATCAAAGACAATTTACGTGAAAATCAAATAAAATAGAGCGCTGATTGATCGACTAATTAAATTTGTTTATTAATGTATAGGAAAGAGGAAATGTTAGTATACTAAATAAAATTATAATGCTCAATTAAATGAATGCCTTAAATTATCATTCGACAAATAGCCCTGTTCTTAAAGAGAGGAAATTTAATTAATTTAATGTTTACCTCCAGAGTCTTATTACGCTTTGAATTTTCAATTAGTATAGCCTTTGAGCGTCTTGGAATTTTAGCAAAATGTTGCCTCAAAACTTTGGGTATTTCTGATAAGTCTGCTATAAATTAAGGAAGATGTTCTTTGGGTGCACGATTTTGAGTCGAAAATGTAATTTCTATGACATTATGCCCTGAAGGGACACTGTTTTTGAGTTACGATTTTAAGAATGTTTTAGTGATGACCCCTTAATTAAATTAGAAACAATTTTCTTTCAGTTTCTTAATTAAATTTAAGGGGTCATTCGTAAAATACTCAATCCAATCTTAACTTGGAAACAGTGTCCCCTTAGGGCAACCAAAATAGAGATAAAAGTTATACATTTTCCACTCAAAATCGTGCACCCAAAGAACATCAACCTTCATTTAGGAATGCAGACTTATCAGAAACACCCTCCCTGTTTATTTTTAAAGTCGAGATAAAGGGTTCTAACTCGAAAATTATGCTTTCGAAAACCGATATCACCAAATAATGTCGTTGTACGAAAAAAAAACTTAAAAATGGATTGATTCTTGGATTCTACGCCAACTGAAGATCCAATAATAATGTTTAATTTCAGTTAAATATTTAAAATGCCTATTAATCAAATTAGAATAGCTGAAACTACGCGTTAAATAATAAGTCAATTTCACTTCGTAAGAAATTCAACTCGTGTTCTTTACACAAAGGAGATCCAATCACGGAAGAGTTTCGTTTGTGCAGCAACAGATATAATTATTTAAATATGTTTCTGTTGCTAGCCCGTTTCTAGGGAACCATTTTCTTAAATAATAAATATCCTGGGTTTGTAGCGGCAATTAGTGGTATATTCCAGACGGGATTAAAGAAACATAATCGGTCGAATTCGATCTTAAGTATACTGAAAGAGGAATTATTTTCTTTTTTTTTTCAATCATTAACGAGAAGGCAATTAGCGCTCTTAATTAATGAGATGGGAATCCGACCCTTAAATCATGAAAATAACCATTCTAATTAGCAGTATAGCATCCTGCATCCCTTCGGATTTTTTTATTATTAGTATAATAAAACCTTAATTAATAATTTTAAAACTAACCCTAAATCACTGGTTGATATTTACGATGTTATTAGTTAAATCAATTAAAAATATATTTAATTAGAGTTGATAAAATATTTTCATATCAAAATTCGAGGAGTTCACTGATTTACCTGATCGTCTCGAAGTAATTTTCCCTGACTAATTTTAATAAACACTAAGACATTTTAAAATTACCTGAAACCCATTTTCAATTAAAATTTAAATTAATATTAAAAATCAAATACCCACTTAACTGTAAACCCTCGACGAATCGTTATTAATCGTGCTAATTAATTTACCATTTGCAATTAATTAATTGTAAATTAAGCATTCACTTGGTTAAGCCTAATTACAAAAATGCAGTACAAAAAAATATAATCTAGAAATACTTCTTATTTTTTTCTTTCTTTACTATGACTCCATTTCCATTGACAGTGGGACATTATTGATGACCCCAAGGTTGTGGTTAATGGATTTGACCTCTCTGGTAGTGATATAACCGATATTGGGGACATCATTAAGAGATACGATTTGAGTTAATATTACAGAAACGAACTAGCAAAAAAAAAAAAAAAGAATTTTCTTTTTTTAACTACGGGGTGCTAATGACACGGAAACTGACGTACTTTAATCTTATTGGCTAGCGTATTTCTTAACTAACGGTGAAATCAAAGACATAGGGTACATTTTTTGCTTATTGTTAACACTAACAGTTTCTTAGGTTAGTTCTTTTTGCATAAGCCTATCATGGACAATGCCAGATGTAGAAAAGTCTGTTGCGGTTAACACAAACGGGCTATAGTGAAATAAGTTTGAAAAATTCCTTAAGCCTTGGTTTAGAGTTTATAAATTCCACGCGCACTTTAAAGCAAGTCTCGGTTGTGGTTTAGTTTAATCAAATGCCACTAGATGCTCCCATAATCGAGGGATGAAGTTGACTGGCCCTCTAAGCTGCTAATTTTAGCTCCGCCCTCATGTACGAGTTCTGATTGGCTAATGAATTTGGCAAGGTAAAATGTATGTGTAAAAGGTCAGCCAGAATGTTAGGGGTGCCACAGGAGCCTACATTTTCTAAAACCAAAACGTTATCTCAGGGATTTCATGTGCTCTTTGGGAAAACCTTATTTTTTGTTAAGCCTTTGTTTTTTTATTTTGAAATTTCGTGCTCTTTAACAATGGAATAATGTCACGTGAAAAGGGAATACGGTCGGTGTGAGCATGGAATAACGGGCTTTTGTATATACGATACTTAGGCGTTATAGGGTTATGGTGTTTGCCTGATCTATTCCACATTGACTAAGAAATACGTGCCTTGAATTTATATTAAGTACTATTACTAGAATTTTGGCCTCAAATATTTAAATTTTCAATAAACACTTCAAACTTATCACTCTTGGGCAAAGTGAGTGTAATACTTGGTTTTTAATCGGTAAAAAAAGTGTTTCATCTATGCCTATATATGCAAAAACAGAGTTTTTAAAAAAATATTTAAAATAAGGGAACAATAAAAAATGAAATAGACTATTTTTACAAAAGATTACTGAAACGTAAAAATGGTTTTTATTATTTTTTGGGCGGGAGAAATTCGGAAAAGGTTTTCTATCTATTACCTTTTTATTATCTTCTTTGAAGCATTTTTATCTACCGGAATAAAATATTGGATGGAATGACTTTATATGAAAGATAAAGATAAAAAAAAATATTGTAAAATCTCAAAAAACTCCTGTAACCAAGAAGTGATATCTAGTTTACTAGAGAGAAGGTATAAGATGCCTAAGTATTCGCGCGCCATAGTCCCAGTCCCCCTTTCAAAATACAAGGGGGGACGTAAAAGGAGGCTGGGCTATTTCGCCTCTCCTCAGTCGGAAAATACGTAATTTTCGTCATTCGTGTCGCGCTAACGTGAGTTTTCAAAAACCAATGAGATGCTGGTTGAAATTTAGAGGCGGGGATTAACTCCGGACCTACTATACGTTTGGACTGGAGATAAAACTAGAAATGTGGCGAATTTATACCTTCTCCCTAGTAAACTAGATATCGCTTCTTGCTGTAGCTAAAACGTACAGTTGGTTTATTTCTAAAGTTCAAAAAGGGACTCTCAAAAGTTTCCACGGGAGTCCAAGCAGCAAGCAGCCTGAGCCTTAAGGGGTCCCGTATAAATTTTAAAAGAATGAAACTTTCCAATTAACCAAAAAAGGACCGAAAGGCAAATAAAAAGAAAAAAAGTCAAATTTATTACGGCATTTCGATGAAAATATTAAAAATATTATTCTTAGGCTTTGACAGTGCATTTAATTCAGAGTTTAAATAAAGGTATAAAAGGCTCGTGCGAAATATCTCGCGAACTCCATCGAAATAGTCTAGAAGGGGATTTTCGATTTTAATCTTTCTTTCTTAAAACATAAAGTGACAGCTTTAATTCAGCGTCAAAATCGTCTTATAAAAGCGTAAATACAAACGAAAATAGCTGTCTTTTTCTCTTTCTTTCTTTTCCCCCAATACGACATTGCAATTGAAATTTCGTCCCTTTTATATTAAATTGATTAGTACAGAATAGGAAATTATCGAACGCCAAACGTATAATCAATTCCATTCTTCGAATGGGACTGAACGTCCATTGTTAATTACTTTTTTTCTATAACGTAATTTACCTCCCTTCTAAGACTGAGTGACCTTAATATCGACCCAGAATCTTTAGAAAAAGAAATTTTGTTTAGTTTTTTTATTCTAACTTCTCGGAATTGAAAGTTCACTTTATTATTTTTCTTCCTATTTATTTTAACTTAATTAAGTATATTTCTCGAGTATTTCGTAATTAATTTAAGTTACTTCGTAGGAAATTATCGAGTTTTTAGAATAAATTAATTAAATAAATAATTACTTTAATTTTATATTAGTCAGAAATTTAAATTAAAAATCATTTTTGACCTTTACGAAGATGAAATTAATGAATTAATACTTAAATATTCGCCTTTTCGTTTAAATATGGATATTGACGCTGTTTTAAATAGATAACTTCAATTTAACCTTCGCGCTACTTCAACCCGTGCCTTTAATAAAGCTTTCCCATCCATAATTACGGAAGTAGCGCGTGAGGTTTCCGAAATACCCTATATACAAGATGAGAAAAATGGAACACGTGAGCGCGTGACTTTCAAAACTACATATCCTTAAGCCAAGTTTTATCCATTTAAATGGAAGGAATTAAGCCTAACCTAGGTTATTAGTATTATAAGATGCTTTTTAAATCACTCCCCGCCTTTAACTGTATTAGTTCTTCAATACGAATAATGGATACACTCGAGATAAGTACAGTACGTCATACGGATTCCCTTATAACTCTCTAGGATAATGGAATATTTCGATAAAATTATCTTTATTCTGATGAAAGATGGTTTGCGGCATCAAAAATTGAATCCCATTTCGATAGGGGTTCTATGGGAAGACCCGCAAAATCAATGTTACCAGGAGATCATTTCGAAATAGAAATTGTTTTTTTTTTTTTTTTTTTTTTTTCCAAAGAGCAGTTTACAAAACTATATTATTACAATTTATAGAGAAATCGATTAAGGCTTAAGAGGGATTTTAAATGGAACAATTCTTTTTTTATTATTTTATTTTATTTTATTTATTATTTCGGAATCAAGCTATGGTTTATTTAGTTTATTCTTTATTGACTAATGCTTCGGAGAATAATAATAAGAAGTTTTTTGAATCCAGTGGGATTAAAAGGCTTTTAGATTTCAGACTTATTTGAATAAAGTTTATTTATTCGATTCATGGTCGGAGATTACGCAATATTCGCTACCCTTTTTAGGCCAAATATTTTTTTAGTTCATCTTTTCAAGTTTCGTAAACAAGGCCTAATAAAATAATTTCTCATTTTAAACTAAATTCCCCGACTTAGTAACAATTTTTAAAATTCTACTTTTTTTTTGGCCATTTTTCCGATTTCTTAATCTTTTCTTGCCTATTTTCAATTTCTTTCTAAATTTTCTGATCGTTTTTTCAATTTCTTCTATTTTTCTGACCTTTTTTTTAAATTCCTTGTACATTTCTGGCCTATTTTTCAATTTCTTCTTGCTGACGTTTCTGGCCTATTTTTCAATTTCTTGCTGACTTTTTTGGCCTATTTTTCAATTTCTTGCTGACTTTTCTGGCCTATTTTTTTTCAATTTCTAGCTGACGTTTCTGGCCTAATTTCCAATTTCTAGCTAACATTTCTGGCCTAATTTCCAATTTCTAGCTGACGTTTCTGGCCTAATTTCCAATTTCTAGCTATAACACTTCTAGCCTATTTTCCAATTTCTAGCTATAACATTTCTAGCCTATTTTCCAATTTTTAGCTAACCTTTCTGGCCTATTTTCCAATTTCTAGCTATAACGTTTCAGGCCTTTTTTCCAATTTATAGCTGACATTTCAGGCCCATTTTCAAACCGACTTTAACCAGGTGGTAATATTTGTTATAAAAAAGTTAACTCTTACTTTGCAAATAGGCCTAATGTTTTCAATTAACACATTTAAATAAACATAGAAATTCGTTTCAACATTCGGTTGTTTAAAAGTTGGTAGGCCTAACTTTCGTAAAACAAAATAAATTACGAATCCTGACTTTATAATTAAATCCTTCTTTCGGGCCAAATTAAAACTCCCTGCATGATTATAAATTTTTTGGCATATTTTAAAATTAAAACTTCCCTTAATTTCCCTTCTAATCCAGCTTTTTCAAAATTAGATTAACTGTTAGTCCCCTTGACTTGTACAGTTTTTGGGGAAGAGTTTATAATAATTTCATGATGATATCGTATATATAGTATAGTTAATAATGGCAATTACCCATCTTTCCTTTTTGTTGCATCTCTCTCTGCTTGGAATTGCAAATGAGAGAGAAGATCCTGCAACGTTTATTTTATTTATTTTTATTTTTTATTTTTTTCTTATTAGAAGTATAGGGGTCGTGTATAAAGTGCTAACGTCACTAACAGATGACGACGTTCCTATGGCAGTTCTAATTAACTTTTTATACTCGTATAAAACCAAGCACCACGGGGGACTTTCACTATTCATATTTCACCGCTCGTATAAGAAGTACTAGATTACTAAAGGCGGAGTAATGGACGCGACAAAAGTAACCTAATAGAAATAAGTATGTTAAAGGCCGACTTCCATCGAAAAGCGTTCTAGCGAACTGAAAAGCGAGCATCGAGACTAACAATGGAGCGACAGTGCCGATTTTCGAATCCCCGCTGGGGTAAAAGATGGAAGGGTTCTAGATAACTGAAAGCAGTGCAACGTGGTTCTATCGAACTGAAGATACACAATAGAGAATTTCCTTCAGGGCAAAGCAAAAATTCGAGAGGAAATAAATTTAAAAGCATTTCTATTGTTTACCTTCAGTTCGCTAGAACCACATTGCACGGCTTTCAATTAGCGAGAACCCTTCCAACTTTTGACCCAGGGGCTTCGAAAATTGGCACAGTCGCTTCATTATTAGTTTCGATGCTCGGTTTTCAGTTCGCTAGAACACTCTTCGCTGGAAGTCGGCCTTTAAACACGATTTCCATTGCTAAATCAATATCTATATCCAGAGTGTTTCTGATAAGAATGCCATAAATTAAAGGGTAGGGTAGGGTCTTCTTAGGGTCAAACTTAGTGGGAAGTGTCACCAGAACATTGATGGGGTCTACAACATTTAATTAATATAAAAAATGTCTTAGTGCATGGACAAAGACTAGAAAAAGTAAACGATAAGAGAAGAAAATGGAATGACCAAGCAAACACTGACTGGCCAGTAAAACAATTATATAGTCTAACATGTAAAGCGAGACATATCAGAATTCAATCTAAAGGACCTTCTTGAATTACCGTCAGTTGGTACTAGTTGCCCAGTGCTTCGCGGAAGAGAAGCCTAAGGCGAAATTACGGAAACTAAATGGCTCATATCTTCTTTAAAATTGTAGATAGAAAAATGGCTCCAATTGTTATATCCATTATTTTATAAATTCTAGCCCGGAGTATCCTCTTTAAAAATGGGTAATGGGAAACTCTAAAATCATCTGATATTACTAGCCCCTTGGCTGTTTATACCTATTGACATTGAAGCTCGCCCTGGCCCTGCAGGGGTTGATTGTCACTATATATTAAGGCTTCAGACTCCACCAGAGACAGAGTTTGTACGAAATTTTTACATTGGAAATCCCTGACTTTTCCAGGTTATTCGGATTATTCCTGACCAAATTTTGGAAATATCCCTGACTATTTTAAGGTGTTTACCAGAGCCCACTTCATCACATCTCATATTTAGTATTGCTCGAAGCATAGCTTAATATACCAAACGAAATCCCTGACTTTTTAGGAAAAAGTTTTAAATCCTTGACTTATCCCCCTATTTTCCATATCCCTGACTTATCCAGGTTCCGTACGAACCCTGAGAGAGTCAGGTCTCCTTTTGTAACACCTGAAGCCTGGCCTCCCAGTGTAACTGGTATGAATCTTCCTAGCCTGTAAACTATACGTATAAACGAAAGCTAGGATAGATCATTTGATTGGCAAGAAAATTAACAATAACCTTCAAAATTGAGTGATAAACTTATTATTGTTATGTTGCCTATATGATGGTACCAATCACCCTTAGAGGATCAATATCATCCATATTCGTCTTAGTAGAATGGATTTATTCATGAAACTGTCGCAATTTGAGAACATGCAGAACGTGCTATCCCTCTCTATACCTCTCTTATCCCCTGTCACGTGATCCGATCATATATCTCCCCTTTGAGAGATGACGATGACACTAGAATCGCTGTCATTCCAATCTATTAGCAAGTTACGTGCCAAACGTGTTTTGATCATGGATCTTACGAACCCAATAAGGGGATAGGAAAATGGGGCTTACAATAAAAAAAAAATAAGGGGTCACGTGCGAGGTAAATATTTCAAGGTCATTCTAAATTTAATTTAAAGCTGCACGTGTAGGGGGAGGGGACGTAAAACATCTCTAGATCTTAAAGAAAAATAAGACCTAATTAAGCTTTCCAAATTTTCGGTTCAATCGAAATTAGTTCGGGGTATAAACACGTACGTTACGCATTTAAAAATAACCTAATTAAAACCTTCCCATTTCGCAAAAATAATTGGGATGGTTTAATTAGACTTTGGGAGAATTGAACGGAACGAAAGAATCAAACAAATATTGGCGAACTTTCAAGAAGTTTCCCAAAGTGTATTATTATCAGTTAATCCCACTGTGTTAATGCTGGTTCTTAATTAATAATTAGTGTGGGTTAATTAACGTTATTATATATTTAATTCTACAGCGCAAATTTTTCGGGCTTGTCCGGTGGTCGGGTTATGGAGGTCGGTCCGCTGTCTTGGCAAGCCAGTTTCAACTTTACGGACAACGGAGACTTGGGAGCGACTCTCCAACAAGCCGCGGTTCTGTTCAACTTTAGCCTGCACCACGCCGTAATGGTCTTAAGGGAACACGAGAGACGTGACGCGGTTTTTGACTCGACGACGGAAGGCGCCCTAATTGCCGCTTACGCCGTTGTGGTAGCCACCGGGGTAGCTAGTAACCTTTTGGTGGCAGGGGTCATACTAAGTCGGTCACGCGTTAGGACACCGAGAAACGTCTTTCTGCTCAACCTCAACGCCTCCGATTTGGTCCTGTGTCTTGTCTGTGTTCCATTTACGCTCCTAGAATTACTTAGAAGACATTGGCCTCTTGGAGGCGCTCTTTGCCGGTAAGTACCACATGAAATGACAATGAAGAGTTAAGTTTCCTACATCCTTTTTTTTTCTAACATACGCAGGCTGTTGCCTTTCCTTCAATGTGCCAGTATCTTCGCGTCGTCAGCTAGTGTGGCAATTATCGCCATAGATCGCCAAAGATGCGTCTTAAGTACCAGCGCCGAACGTCGCGTACAAAGTGGCGGAAACAGACGTGATACTTCCCGCAAGTACCGATTGTGTCGCTGGCGTAAAGGACGAAGGGTTTTCAGACAGACCTTAATCGTTTGGACCACGGCTTGTTTACTATCTTTACCCAACTGTTTCAGTCGGCACGCTCAAGTACGTACTTGGTATTTTAGTACCGTCTTCTTAGACAAGGTCGCCAATATCATTTATCTAAGAGAAATTTCACGAACGCGATTGGTTGCTATCTGAATAGAGAACGTGATGTCGTTTCGTAAGCGACTTGGAAAATATAGAGAATTTCAAAGGGATAATTTAGAATCTTAAAGTACCAAGCCACTAATGGTATCGAATGAAAATGGATCCTAATTACCATAAATGACAAGAAAAAAACTATTTCAGGATGATTTCAACCAATTTTCTGAAAGGAATTCTAAGAAGAAAAAAACTTTTCTTTTGATAAATTTATTCCAAAAGATACCGATTTTTTGGGTGTTTTTTTTTTATTTTATTTTTTTGGTAAAAATTCAAATTATACTAAGATATTTTCCTTTGATCATGTTAGCCCATCCGGAATTTGCTCGTAAAAAAATTTGTTAACAAGATGGTCTCATGCCGGTAAAGGCAAAACAGTAGGGCGGTATACTATAGGTTAAGTTAAATCTAGCGTATGAAACCGAAAAGGTTACTTTAAGTTTTACCAGAAATCAAAAATATTTTAAGGTATCCCCAGATCAATGCCTCAAAAACCAAATTATATAATGTGGGAAATCCTCTACCTCGAGTTATCCTCCATAAACATTTGAACACAGATTTTGACTACTACAACAACACCAACATCATCATCAACAACTTCTTCTACAGAGTGTCGTAAACTAGTAGTAGTAATGTATCGTACACACGAGACGATATGGCTGAAAATCAAATACCAAATCTATTACGTAACAAAAGCGATATTACTTTGGGTATCAAAATAGGTTTTTCCTAAAGATTTTTATTAACCTATTAGGCCTACGCGTAGTGAAAGTAAAGTGCTTAATATACATAGTCATTTTCCTCGATTTCCCTTAAGTGCATCCTTGTTTATCCGCATCTATCAAGTTAATAAAATTGTCTAGAGAATTCCTAAAGATACGCTCGAGATTTAGAAGAATTATATTCACAAGATGGCTCATAATAGTAGGTACATCGCACGATCGTACATAAGTTAGAACAAAAACTTTCATCCGTTTCCCCATTACAAAAAAATTGGAGTGAGTATCCCCTCATTATGCCACCTTTAACAGTGCATAAGTGATAATAACCATTTCTTCGGTTAAGTCTGACCTTATTCCAAATCTGAAAATAAAGAAACACCACACGTGACAAACTAAGAACCCTAACGTAGATATACATCATAGGATGTGGGCATGTGGCTAAAAATATTGACGAATCTGTTTTGCATCAATGCTCTGCAGTGCAAGAATGATTGCCCCTAACACTTAATAGTGAGTATCCCCTCGATGCTCTACAATGCTAGAATGATTACCAGTAACCCTTAATAGTGAGTATCCCCTCGATGCTCTACAATGATAGAATGTTTACCCATAACCTTTAATAGTTAGTAGTCCCTCATAGTAAAGTAGCAAATAATTATTTTTTATCATTTAGTAGCCTCAATCCTAGACCAATTCCGAGGAAACCAACTTAAAATTTTCACATTAAAACTAGTTCCATACTAAACAAGGAAAAACAATCCGATAGAAAAACAAATATTTACATTAGACAAACAAACAAAGACAAATAAATTGACGAACAATATTGAAAAGGAGTTAAATTTCCATATATTCCTTGATATATTTGACTTAAAAAGTTGGGGAAGGAGGTTGGTTCCTACTTAGTATGCAAATATCGTTGACGATGGAATATATAGTATAGTCGATTGAGTATAGGGTATAAAAATACCCTGGAAGAAATGGCCGGATTTTCTATTTTTGAATAGCAATGAGTAAAAGATTCGCGAAAAGCCTTTTCCCCCCGAAAGCTAGCTAAGCCTTTTTCTTTCGCTGTCTGTGCATATTCAAAGACATTGCTAAATTGAGCAAGTCAAAGGAAGAACTTACAACTCTTTTGGAGGCTCATGGATCGACATACTCCCTTTCTCAATTCATTCATTTCCCACGAGGAGGGTGTTTTCCCCGCAGTACACCATCCCCTTCTTCTTCTTCTGCTACTCAATATGGATACGTTTTCATCTGATCCACGTGGATTTATCCAAAAAAAGAAAAAATAAATCTCTCATATCTTCAAAAGGATTTTTCCAGAAAATTGCTGAAGAAACAAAAACTGCGTACGGGTTTCAGTAACTGTTGAGGTGACGTCACATATTGAATTCGGGTATTGCTTCGAATGACTATTTGGCGAATCGATGCTGGTTACTGATTTTTCATTTAAAAGCATACTTACTCTGGTCCAAAAACCAGTTTATTAATTTCTTGGACCAGTTTTAAAATTGAAGAATTGGGAGTCAAAATCTACAGGAAAACTAAAGGGGGACAAGTCCAAGGACCAGTTTATCATTTTGGACATGGGGGGGACACTGATCCCAAGGACTAGTTTAAAAAATATTCTTATCTCCCTGACTTCTACCAGGGATAGAAGTAATTTTAGAAGTAGGAATGGGGAACGGTTAGTATTTACTGCAGTCCGACTCATAGCCCAGTATAAAGCCCCTCCCTTCAATACGTAACTAAAAGTTTAAATTATCTTATTGGCTCACTAGAACTACGTTTTGATGACGTTGCTGACGGGAACGGCGAAAAATACGTAATTCCTTTTTACCTCTGTCGCTATGACCCGCCTCTTCTTTCATACCCCTCATTCCCGTGGAAGGGGGTCCGGGACTTTGACGCGCGCCCAGATATTACTCTGTTCTCCATTCCTACTTCTAAAATTATATCTATCCCTGCTTCTACAGATTTTCCATGAGGGTATAAAGTCGTCATTTTACCTGACCAATCTGAAATTCCACTTTTATTTTTAGAATAAGTTTTAAACTGACTATAGTATCATAAACTTTTAAATTATTAGTTCATAAACTTTTAAATATATTACTCCATGAAAAATTAAGAAACCACTATATAAAATTCCGTGACTTTTCCACTATATTTATTCCCACAAAAATACATGTCACACCTTCTCCTTCAAGGCACTCTTTTAAAAATCCAAAGTCCCTTTCATATTAGCGGTTTGAAATATTAAAGTAAAATTCTGTTTATTTCAAAATATAAGATATGTTTCCGATTGCGAAAGCCTCCAGGGGGACCATCCTGTAAATTTTAAAGTTCAAATAGGCATCAATGGATCTTGTAAACCCTATAGGAATTGGGAAACCGAGTCCAATTGTAATTTATACAAAAATATAAGTCTACCATAAATTAAAGCATATGTTTTTTTGGGTCAAGAAGCGATATCTAGTTTACTAGGGAGAAGGTATAAATTCGCCACATTTCCAGCTTTATCTCCAGTCCAAACGTATAGTAGGTCCGGAGTTAATCCCCGCCGCCTCTAAATTACAACCAGCATCTCATTGGTTCTTGAAAACTCATCACGTCAGCGCGACGCGAATGACGAAAATTACGTATTTTCCGACTGAGGAGAGGCGAAATAACCCGGCCCCCTTTTACGCCCCCCGTTGTATTATGAAAGGGGGCCTGGGACTATGGCGTGCGAATACTTAGGCATCTTATACCTTCTCCCTAATAAACTAGGTATCGCTTCTTGCCGTGCTCAAACTGAGAGGAAAGTGACCCGTGGTCAAACTGAGAGGAAAGTGACTTCAAGGAACATGGGGGTGTGCAAGATTTAGATATGGACTGAAAACCATTTGGGAAAACTTATTAGAAACACCCTGTATATGCAAGGGGATCGTTAGCTATCAATTTAGAGTTAGTTGTACGTGTGGGGGAACGTAAAATAGAATTTGTATTATTTATGGTATATCAAGGTCACAATAAAAATCGATTAAAAAAGGTAGACTAGCGGGGGGAGGGGAAGGAAAGTAAGCTCACTGTATATGGTAATTTGTTGGTAAAAAGATAATTTCTTTGCTGGTCCTCTTTAGAATTACAAATTCCATGGTATATCTATAGAGAATTTGAAGAATTTTTCTTATGGAACATTATATTGGACTTTTATTCTCCTTCCGGAGAAGAGATGGGTGGGGAGCGTATCACTTGAGACGAAATTAAATTAGATATTTCTGAAGAAATATCCCCGTTTAAAAGGGGAGGAGAGACATCAAGACAAGCTGAGGAATCTTATATATAAAAAGATATATATAAAAAATACAGCTCAGTCAGTATTGTTCGCTTTTCATCAAATATTTAATTTCCCAGACTCTAAGATACACGAAGGACATTTTAAAATTGATGGTGTCTCTCTTAACCAATCAAAAAAAGCTTTTCAATTTGACGTTTACTTTCCGTACAGAGTAAACCAATGGGTTTAAATTTAGAAGCTAATAAATCGGAAGTGTTTATGATAAAAATGCATGTTCAATGGATTTAAATGAATAAAAACAAAGTAGCCGCCCGTTGGAAAAGATTTGACTCTTTTCATGCCGCCATTTTGAAATATGGCGGACTATTCAATAGACCATTTCGGTGTAACTAAGAAGGAAAGACACGGGGGTAAAACTTTGCCTTCCATCTCACTTTTTGGCGTCTGCGCTGTAGTCATTTTGCATCATGAAAGTGCGCAAAGATGGCAATGTATCAAACCCCCTTGTATGTCCCAATACCAAGGGTTGCCCATACCCTCTTTTTACATCACAAAGCCATGCTCATCAGCGTACTAAAATTCCCTACCTTTCACACCAATTTTCAAATTATTGAACATTATAAAGGATAGTTTTTTTATTAAATCTATTTTTAGGTGGCCCACTTGTCCGGGTTGGCGGTTTACACGCGTTGCGTTGAACGATGGCCTCATCGTTACGGGAAGCAAGCTTACACCCTTTTGGTCCTTCTGGCCCAGTTTCTGATCCCGGTGGCCGTGTTAACGGTGGCCCATTTGAGGATCAAGGCTCATCTGGGTTTAACGTCGGTGTCCAACGTCAAGACTGGTTCCTCCACAAGCGTCCAATCGAACGCGGACCGTTTGAGGAAGGAATTAGCCCGAAACAGGAGAGCCACCTTCATTCTCTTCTCAGTTTCGGCCGTCTACGCTATCAGTTGGTTACCTTGGAACGCACTCAACCTTGCCGCTGACTTGGCGCCAACTCTACTGAGCCCGCGCAGGTAGGAACGTTCACGGTTCTTACAAGTTAACCGCTTTGTCGATACAAAAATATTCCACTTTACGCGCGAGAAACAGGGATTGTTAGAGTTCTAGAATATCAAGGTCATTCTAAATTAAATTTTAGAACTCATTGTTTAAAGTTTAGCTAGCAATGGGGGATGTAAAACAATTAAGATACGTGTTTTAATCCGTGTTAATTAATTTCAAAGGGATGACTGTTTAAAGAAATTAAAGGTAGGCCCGTAGAGGGGGAAGTAAATAATCCATTCCCTAAACTCACTGTAATGGGGTCGTAAAATTATTTCTTTTGCTGTTGCATGATACAAATAATGTTTAAAAATTAATATTGTGTCCATCCAGGTTGTACTTAAGTTTCGGCGTCTGCCACTTGGTTGCTATGACATCGGCAACAACAAATCCATTCTTGTACGGTTGGTTAAACACCAACATCAAGAAAGAATTGTTAGAAGTCGGAGAGCGTGTCCTGTCTTCGCACCGAAGTACCTTAACAGACACGAATAATCAACAACAACAGGAAACACTTTCCGACGCCAACACTCGACGAATTAAATCAGCCGATCCATCTTTCGTCACGCAGGACAGCGACTCGAATCGAGAGGCTCATTACTATCAACGTAACAACGAGGGGCCCGCGGACCGGGCCGAGAAAGCGGATAAAGATACGCCATTACGCAAATTTTACTCCTTAAAAATATCAAAACGGGATAAAAATTTGAAGAAATTGCGATCTTTTTCCATGGAATATCGCGGATTACGCGAACAACATAAATTAAGAAAAATGTCCGATTCTTCGACGCATCAATCGCATAGTTTAATATCGCGCGAAACCGAATCGACATCGAGTTTTAAAGGCAGTGTATCGACACCGTCTAAGGATTTGAGACGCTTTCTAACGGAAATTCAAAGACGAGAATCGACAGGATCGGATCGAGTTATCGTGGACGAACTATCACACTTATCGCGAGAATCGTTAAAAGTATCGAACGGATCGCGGGAATCTTTAAAAATATCGAACGGATCGCGGGAATCGTTAAAAATATCGAATGGATCGCCGGAATCGTTAAAAATATCGAACGGATCGCGAGAATCGATATTTTCCGCGATAAATAACGAAAACGATAAAATTATTTCGAGTACTTCGACTTTAACCAGCGATAAAATCATCGATACATCGATATTCATCGATGATGAAAAGGATCGATTAGTATCGCGATCTCGATACGATATTGTTAGTTCTTATCGAACTTTATCCCCGAGTTTAAACGTGGAATTAGGTTTACGCCCGACAGGAGGCAGTGACGTCGTTGATAGTAACGATTCCGCTTTTAAAACACTCAGTTTAGAAAACTTGGAACTAGGATTTGGTCTAAACCTTTTTCCTAAATTGAACCATCAAAGACACTTGGTGATACATTGCCATCCTAGGGACAGAGACCTCCCTTCCATCTCGAGTAGAAAGAATAAAGAAAAACACTTGACGAAAATTCCTTCTTCATCTCGGGTTGACAAAAAAGAAGCTCAAGATGAAAGAGAAAATCCCGATCTTAACGGGATTGAAGTGATGGCTAAAGGGGCTTTTTTGATCGAACAAAAAATAGACGACGATAAAAATCGAATCAATTCCTTAAATTTACTAAACGGCGATGAAAAATTTCATCTATTACGCGTTTTTAGCGTTCGTGGGCCAAAAGAGAGATCAAAACAATCAACTGGATTATCAGTTGAAGCCAATTTTTGAGTTAAGGAAGAAAAGATAGAAAATATCAGAACTTTTCGATAATATAAATAAATTTATGATAAAGCTTAAATAAATCTACACGGATATCCTTCCGATGAGTGTCTTACAATTTTTTTAAATATAAATAAATTAATAATAAAATAAACGTTCCAGTTCACAATCCACCTTATTCCCGAAACGTACTCCAAGGCTTAACGCGCCTGGCTTAAAATGACGCGTCGTCAGCTTCAGAGATGAAATATTTCCATATTTCAATTCTGAAGCAGACGAAGCTTCATTTTAAACCAAACGTGAAGCCTTGGCACACGTATTGGGAATAAGGTGGAATAATGGATTCATTATTCATGAATAATAGTTAATCTAATCATACTTTAACGAAATTTTAATTCCTTACAGACTATAACAAAATAAATCAATCTTGGATTGAGTCAAATTTAAGATTAATAATATCATTTTCAAAAACGGTGGAAAAGTTACGCTTTCTAAAATTGAAGATTCGATTCGTGGAAAAATTTTAAATTATCGCGAATTAATTTGCTTTGAGAGTTTCAATACCTTAAGATTAAGAATAAGATGCAACCACCAAGGCTAGGGTAAAGCAAACAAAAGGTAGCTGTGGTCGTATACGACGGTTGTTTACCTGGTTATTTATTTTTGTATCGAAAGGGTATACACAAGCTAAGGATATGATTAAAATGACCAAAACCAAGTATCTCTTATTATTCGAGGCTAAAACAAACATTTCCTTTAACTCGGAATATTATTAATGTAAGTTCACTTTTAATGGGAAAAATAACAGAGTTTGTTCGAAATTAATCAGGCTTCGTAAACATTTTCACGCCAAACAAAGGAACTTAGGAAAACCACCAAAACTGCTTTTGTTTATTATAGGTAATAAGTCGATCACTGGATTGCAGGGCACGTGCATTTTTCTAATTATAAAGTCACGTGTTTTCTTTGTTTTTATGTTGTTTGTTTTCCAAACTAATTACTAGATAATAAAACAAAGAACAAAAAACTATTGTTCCAATATAATTAATTACCTTATTAAACGAACTATAGATTTTTTTATATAAATGAAATGTTAATAACGACCAAATTTAGGAGTTTATATATATATATAAAAAATAAAATAAAATAATAATAATTAAAAAAACAAAACAAAAGCTTCTTGTAATTACGAGGGAAGATTTAACGTGCCAATTAAATAAGATAATTATGTATCATAAATTATAACAACATATCACAGTATTTTTATCTAAAAAAATAATAATAATAATCTATAATACTAATAAATTTTGATTATTTATTAATATATATTAATCTAATAAAATATAATAATAATTATGATGATAATAAAGAATTTTATATATTTCCCTATTGCGTCATTTATTTCATTAAATACTATTATATATTATTAAATTTTCGTCTATAATATAGTATAAAAAAATCCCCAACGAAAATTTTCGTCTATTTTCTGAAATACCTGAAATTTTTTCCTAGCGATAATTTGGCCTATTTTCAGTGAAAACACGTGAAAATTTGGTCTATAATATAACATAAAAAATCCCCAACAAAAATTTACTCTTTTCTGAAATACCTGAAATTTTCAGAGCGATAATTTGGCCTATTTTCAGTAAAAACACCAGAAATTTCAGTGAAAACCTTTGGCCAACTTTATAACATCTTTTCACCTTTTTAATATTTAAGCTACTAAATATATATATTTCCCTTCTAAAAGAGAGAAAAATTAAGATATACTAGCCTAGGTATGAAAAGCATAGTGACGGCCCTAGAGTATTTTATATTTATGGTTTAAGTCGAATTTAAAGTTAAAAATTTCTTCGTCAAGGGAGAGGGGGGAGAGATTGCACCTCTTTTGAAGTTTTTCGTTTAAAATAAAACAACATGTAGAAGAGTTCGTTTTTCGAAACGGATGTAACGCAAAGAAAAGCTAACACCATACAGAAATCCTAACCACACTCCCCGCCTTTCTCTCTATTAATTCCATTTTAAAAGATGGTCCTTAGTTTCATCAGAAAAATATTCCTCGTGAGAAAATGGAATTTTATAACGTGTTCGTGAATTAAGATTTAACGCCTACGAAACTAAGCTAAGAAAGATAGGATTGAGAAATAACTTCTATACCGTATTTCCTTCATTAACTGGTAAAAGGCGTACAAGAGTAACTAACTAGATTATATAAGTTCTCGTGCGCACGTTCAAAAATACATACATTAAAGTGCACGAGCGAGTCTTGTTATAAAAGTAAACATAAGCCTAAGGCGAATTAAGATATTTAGGGAAAGAGTGTTTACTTATGAGGGTTTCTTTTTTTTACTAAAAAGTAACGCCTTACGCGTATTCAACGATTCAAAGTGGACAGACTAGAAGTGTTCTATTGTTCTTTAAGTAAACAAGCCTATATTAAAATTAGCTTGCTTCAGAATTAAATATAGCAGTCGCAAAATAAATATTAAAAATTTAATCATTAACTAGCCTAATTAAACTTTTAAAGTTTAAAATATTTTGGTCTATTGGCTTAGTCTAAAGTTGAGGTAATGGCTGTTTTATCGTGGTAATATAGGTAAGTAGACTATCAAGAACTCAATGAAAGATGAAAACGAAAAGGGTCCATTGAGGACAGGTAACTAACTCATTCAAGAAGGTTACTTGGGACGGACGGCAACACGCGATTTGCCAATTGCGGTTCCAAAATGTATAAAATCTCCGGGTCCTTTATCGTTCATCAAGGGCTATGGGTGTGAAACTATAACATACTACCAAGAAGCGATATCTAGTTTACTAGGGAGAAGGTATAAGATGCCTAAGTATTCGCGCGCCATAGTTCCAGTCCCCTTTTCCAAAATACAAGGGGGGGACGTAAAAGGAGGCCGGGCTACTTCGCCTCTCCTCAGTCGGAAAATATGACTGTAATTATCGTCATTCGCGTCGCGCTGACGTGAGTTTTCAAGAACCAATGAGATGCTTGTTGCAATTTAGAGGCGGCGGGGATTAACTCCGGACCAACGTATGGACTGGAGATGAAGCTGGAAATGTGGCGAATTTACACCTTCTCCCTAGTAAACTAGATATTACTTCTTGATACTACGTTATGGTCCCTTAGTTTCTGGGAATCCAATTGTCGAATCGCGTGTTGTCGTCCTAAGTAACCTTCCTGAATGAGTTAGTTAGTTACCTTAACATACTTAAAGGACAACCAAACCCAAAATTCGCGAAGGTGACAATAAGAATAGAATTTGCTAACTTAATTACTGATTGTTGTAACTCAAAGTATTAGATATCGCTGGAAATGGGAAGAATTAGGGGCTATAACATACTTAAAGGATTTCGCAATAAGGGTTTGGATGAGGTGAAATGGTGAAATGCCTAATGCTATTTGTCAGGGTTTGCTTAATTACTCGAGCCCTAATTGTTGTAAACCCGAGTAATTTATATCGTTGGAAATTTGATAATTAGGGCTATCACATACTCAAAAATTTTTACGTATCTCTTATAAAACCATAGCTAAAACACTCCAAAGATTTGGCCTATAGAAGATAACATTTCATTATTTTCAATTTTGACTATTTTGTCCATTTTATAGTTTTAAAGAATATGAAGAAATTAATACTGTAGAGCTAGCCTTGCATAATGTATTCTTTCCATGGATACGCAATGCTAATTTAATGAAGGGGTCATCCGTAAAACACTCCGACTCGATCCAATCATAACTTGTTTCCGATGACCTTTCTAGGTCAAATTATCGTCGAAGTTACATATTCGACTCCGGATTACTATAGACCTTACAGTATACTTTGGTCCTACCACCGACCACCCTTTTTCCCAAACAACCCTTTATTTCCCATCTCCGGTGAGTTATAAATAAAGGTTTTAGCTAAAGTTGTCTTTATTAGGCAAATACGGGGACTATACCGACCATCCATGGTAGAAACAAATAAAAGCAATCGAAGACAGATAAGGCTATGGGGGTCTAAGAGGGTCTCTTCCGGCGTGCCTGCACTTAATACGTACGAGCCAAGAGGAATCCTCCAGAGATCAGTTTGGCTTTGAAGTTGGTTGGTAGAACGCAGACTTCTGGGAACTAACTTAGGGATAGAGGCTATAACTTAACCCTTTCCAAGGACGATCTAGGACTCCAGGCTTATAAGGTCTACCAACATTTCAATATAAACACAAGCCAAAGCCTATACCTTCTTTTAGTATAACCTTCAGAATGAATCATGTTATGCCGAGAGAAGTGTACCAACCCCAAAGTGGGGTAATTGTAACGTGATTCTTCCCAACATCCCTTAACAATTATTATAGCAAGGTTACTAAATCGAATCACAAACGCGATAAATAGTTCCCATCACTACTCTATTTGCCAAGGCGCATGCGCTTGTGGATTTTTGTCCCACGTCAAGACAATCAAGGTTTGTGGGTTGATTGCTGAGGATTGTTATAGAATTCACCCTGCACGGTGCGATGCCCATCTGAAGTTTGATAAGCGGGAGAGCAAACAAAAAGGTGCATGCATGAGCCTGGGAAGAATCATGTTACATAACAGGAGTGTCATCCTTCTTCTATTATCTCCTTCTGATGTTACATAACAGTAATATAAACACGGTGTTCAGGTCCGAGAGAGGGTTTTCAGCAGACTCAGTCCATCGAATACTAATTTTCGTATAATTTGAGATTTTTTTTGTAATAGATATGTTTGTTCTTTAAAGGGAGAGTGAAAAGAAAAATCAAGAGATATCATGTCGTAATTTTTAAATTGTAATCTACCGTTAAATTAAATGGTAAATTACCGTTTATAAAAGTTACGCTGATTTCGCACCTCAATCTGTGACCTTGAAATAGTTCTTCTAAAATCAGAAACTTAATTTAGGTTTAAAAGCTTTTAAGCAAACATCCCGGTTAATTTGAATAAGTCTAGCTTTTCCGTAAACTTCCGGCTTTATTTACATATTTATCCGTCATATTTAATTAGTGCCACAGTTTCAACTTTAACATTTTCCCATCCAGGAGTTTCAAACAGATTACAAACTTGACCAATGGGCGTGATGTCACCTCTTCGTCTTTGACTCTATAATCAATTTGAACAATAAAATAAAGTATATTGAATTATTGATTGACTGCGTCTATATCGATTGTAAAATAAATTATATGTAAAATCCGCGTGTATTATAATCAAAATTAGATTTAATTAATTCCTATTGCGATTTTAACATTAATAATCTTAATTACTGAAATACTATTGATAAAACACGTAATAATTCGCCATCTATCTCACGACCGAAGTTTTAATCGAAGTTAAATTAACATTGCTTTGAATATTTTTAATTTTCTTCCATTATCTCTTTTCAATATTTTATTTAATTATTTAAATTTTCAAAATAATTATAATTAATAATTACGTAGTTTCTCCTCAACCCAAATAGATGGAACTACTATATCGAATATAGCAAAATTTTCCTCAGCTGGAAATCGAATCGAATTCTTCCTCAAATGAAAAATTCACTTTTAATATTAAAAGTCTACCTTTCAAAATCCGCCCTGGTTACCATAGCAACTAGTCTACTTTTATTCTAAGCCTTAAAACCTTCAAGAACATACTCTTGAACAGAGAAGAGGGTCGCCAACAGAAATATTTCGAATTCAACCATAATTCCAGAGAATAAAATTGGTGGTTTAATTATCCTCTAAAGTCAATCAGGGCTAAAGATAATAAATTTTCAATAAATAAATAAAAAAAAACAGAGTCTCAACTTTGAAACGTCATAACTCTAGTTTAAAATAATATTTCCAGGAAAATCCCTTGGAAAAAGGATAGCCCTAATTGTCCTCTATAGTCCGATACTAAAAACTTGGGCCTACACCAATCAGGGCACGAGATAATGAACTCTGACCTAGGCGATCTGAACCCCAACTTTGAAAGGTCATAACCATTAAACCAAGTCATAACACTTCCCTGAAAATATTGCCCTCTATCCAATGACACTAAATACACGTCCCTAAATCAATCAGGGCCAACAGAAAAATCATAATATTCTTTGAAACGAAAAAATCACCTTAATACTTAGATGTATTTAATAGATTAGATTTTTTATTTCTTTATCCCTTTTTTCCCTCAAAATAAATTTAAAGAAGAAAACATTCAGGCCGTGTTCCCACTAAAACTATAAAAAACTAATCGATAAAATAAATAAAAAAAATCAAAGCATGAAGGTACAGATAGTACGAACATTTCGAACAAAAATTTCCCCCTTTCTTTAAAATTTTATTTCAAACATAAAAATAAAATAATAATGAAAATTGGGGTATAGATGGTTTTAAATTACTTTCTCTTATTGTGGCCTGGGGGCGCTGCGAACGCCAATCGAAGCCGGTTTAAGGAGGGGGGAGCCACCATCGAGAAAAACGGGAACGCGTTAAAATAAAAATATTACAGAGAAATCCGCGACTTGCTCGGAGTTGACGCTTAGTTTCAGTTTGGATTCTAAATAAGCTAAATAACCATAAAGTGACCACCCCAAAATGTAAGGTTTCAACCGAGAAATAACGAAATATAACGAATTAGTGCCATTACGTCAATATCATTACTAAAATTAATGACATTGTAATTAAATAATTTCATTTAATTAAAACCACCGGTCGCTATTCAAAGCAATAGTGTAATCTAAATTAATTACTAATTAAGATTTTTAACCGTGTGGTTTACTTTTAATCGCGTTTAATTTAAAATAACTACCTTCGTCTGCGAAAGTCCATAGAAATTATTTCTATTGACAAATAACAAAATAAATGACACCGGGGTCAGTGAAAATGGTATTTAAATGAATATCATCAATTCTTCATTCGTGGCAACAAGTACGGTGACGCGATAAATACAAGTACTTGTCTTTCTTCAAGGTCAAGGTTCTCAAGGTTTTCGCGTGACTCTAAACACTGTGTTTTTGCGTAATCCCGAATTTTATTGCCGTCCCCCCTCTCTCTTCATCTTATAGATGGTTTTCTTTTTCTTCTTTATATTTTTTAATAATCGACATACTTGAAAAAAAAACCTTTATCTCTAATTTTCGGTCGTAGCTTAGAATCTAGTTTTATTATTTAGTTATTTGTTTCGCATGACACCTTACGTGGCCAACGATAAAGATAGTGGTGCCGCTAAGAAAGCGCCGCGTTCTATAATGGTGCATCCCACGGTTAATGGAGCCGGTGAAGGGTCACCTACTGGCGGTGGTGGCACTGGTAATAATACCGCCGGACAAACCCTGAATGGGGGTGGTGGTGATGTACCACCCGAATTACAAGAAATTCAAGATGAATCCAGCGGAGATGGAGATTCCATTAAACCGCTATTAAATGGAAACAAAATACGCGGATTGACAAATGGGAATAGGACCAATAAAGCCGGTGCACTCAAAAGGTAAGAAGTCATGATATTATTTCGAAAAATTCCACGATATTATTTCGAAAAATTCCACTATGTTATTTCGATAAATTCCACGATATTATTTCGATAAATTCCACGATGTTATTTCGTTAAATTCCACGATGTTATTTCGATAAATTCCACGATGTTATTTCGATAAATTCCACGATGTTATTTCGATAAATTCCACGATGTTATTTCGATAAATTCCACGATATTATTTCGATAAATTCCACGATATTATTTCGATAAATTCCACGATATTATTTCGATAAATTCCACGATATTATAGTGATAAATTCCACGATATTATAGTGATAAATTCCACGACATTATAGTGATAAATTCCACGACATTATAGTGATAAATTCCACGATATTATAGTGATAAATTCCACGATATTATAGTGATAAATTCCACGATATTATAGTGATAAATTCCACGATATTATAGTGATAAATTCCACGATATTATAGTGATAAATTCCACGATATTATAGTGATAAATTCCACGATATTATAGTGATAAATTCCACGATATTATAGTGATAAATTCCACGATATTATAGTGATAAATTCCACGATATTATAGTGATAAATTCCACGATATTATAGTGATAAATTCCACGATATTATAGTGATAAATTCCACGATATTATAGTGATAAATTCCACGATATTATAGTGATAAATTCCACGATATTATAGTGATAAATTCCACGATATTATAGTGATAAATTCCACGATATTATAGTGATAAATTCCACGACATTATAGTGATAAATTCCACGATATTATAGTGATAAATTCCACGATATTATAGTGATAAATTCCACGATATTATAGTGATAAATTCCACGATATTATAGTGATAAATTCCACGATATTATAGTGATAAATTCCACGATATTATAGTGATAAATTCCACGATATTATAGTGATAAATTCCACGATATTATAGTGATAAATTCCACGATATTATAGTGATAAATTCCACGATATTATAGTGATAAATTCCACGATATTATAGTGATAAATTCCACGATATTATAGTGATAAATTCCACGATATTATAGTGATAAATTCCACGATATTATAGTGATAAATTCCACGATATTATAGTGATAAATTCCACGATATTATAGTGATAAATTCCACGATATTATAGTGATAAATTCCACGATATTATAGTGATAAATTCCACGATATTATAGTGATAAATTCCACGATATTATAGTGATAAATTCCACGATATTATAGTGATAAATTCCACGATATTATAGTGATAAATTCCACGATATTATAGTGATAAATTCCACGATATTATAGTGATAAATTCCACGATATTATAATGATAAATTCATTATATAAATGAAGTCAATAAATACCTTATAAATTTACCCTCAGAGTTATATTTATAAAAATAAAGAATATTTTTTTAAATCATTTAGGCGAACATATAATCTCTTAGATTAGGTAGGGTATATCACGTTAAATAAAATGAATATTCATAAGAGAAATTATGTAAAGTCATTAATAAACATTTTTCAATGACCTTGAATATTTTTCTTTTTGGGATATTATCATAAGGTCAAGGTCATGATGACGCGGGGAAAAAATAATAAAAAAAAACTTCATTACTTCCCTATAATTAAAAGTATTTCACTCGGTAATGATCACAGAATGACTTTCTCTCTCTCTATTCAATTCACTGAATTATTTCAAAAATCATTTGAACCCTTGTCAAAATATTTAACAAAAAAAATAGTAGATGCGCGGTTTTGATTGCGCAAAGGTATGTCCGTCCCTCGATCGAAGTCTGTGTATTTTTACTTCCGTATTTTGCTTCTAGTCGACTCGAGAAGTGGGTATACTAGGTACAGTACGTTTAAAATAGATCGATAGTGCAGTGCACCGGCCCAAACTATGTATTAAATATGCCTCTACTTATGGACAAGGCTTAGCTCTTCTAGTATATAATCAAATATAATTCGCTAAATCGACACATTCTTTATCGGCATAAAATTACTTATACTTAAACGCGGAATCAAGTACGTCGTACTTAAACGTTTCTGAAGGGTTCACTGAAAAGTATTACGTCTTTACATCTACCTTTTTTAGTTAGGTGGTCATAATTTTTAATTTTAAGATTCAAATTCCTTAGCTGGTTTTAACTGGTTTTCCAATTTCACGTGATTTTATTTATTTATTTATTTTTTCATGACTTTTATTAGCTAAGCCAAAAGATGTTAATGTAAATCAACAGTATACAGGGTGTTTCTGATAAGTCTGCATCCATAAATTAACAAGGATATTCTTTAGGTGCATGATTTTGAGTCGGAAATGTAACTTCTATCTCCATTTTGTTTGTCCTAAGAGACACTGTTTTCCAGTTATGATTTTAAGAGTGTTTTAGGGATGACCCCTTATTAAATTAGAGATAATTGTCTTTCAGTTTCTTCATTGAATTTAAGGGGTTATCCATAAAATACTATGGACAATCTTAACTGGAAAACAGCGTCCCTTGTGACAAACAAAATGGAGATAGAAGTTACATTTTCGACTCAAAATCGTGCACCCAAAGAACAATACATCCCCCTTGATTTATGGATACAGACTTATCCGAAACACCCTGTATATGTTAAGAATATTATTTACTATAATCAAGTTAACTCTAATTAGAAAATTAAGTTTTAAAGCGTACTTATTGTACGATTGTTGCAATTTTCTTAAACTCAATAATATATTTCTTTACTAAAATCAAAATTTCCCTGACTCTTTTGGTCCACTTTTAAATTCCCTGACTTCTCCGCATCTTTCCTTACTTATATCACCCCTGTATTTAAATATCTTCATAAACATTTAGTTCTGAAATGTTCTGACATTTTTGACAGTCGTAACGAATTACCTACAGTTAAGCCTAACCATAACCTCGACCTGTTGGCACATATAAATACCTCGTACGTAAACTTTACAGGTAGATGTAGCCTGTACAATGTTATTGACAAGGCTTAGCACCATCCTCATTTGTAAATGGAACATCTGTTCTCAGTTATAATCGGTATTAAAGCGATACACCAAAAACACTTATAATAAAAAATATAGTATTGTACTCATTACCTTATCAACAGAAGTCTTTAAACAAGACGGTATGACAATAGAGTGTATTTACATAAATATTTCACCCATCAGAAAATCATTTCTATAGGCATGGCATGACAACTAATTAGTTTAACAATCAGTTTGAATTAAGGTCGGGGATAAATTAAAGAACTTAAGATAAAGATAAAACACTATCTTTACCTTCATTAATAAAATAAAAATGTCAACAATATTTGAGTAACCTCAAAACACCTTTATCTTTATCTGTATTTTTAGGGAAATTTCCTAGGAAGAAAATTGCAATCGTAAAAGCGGAACTACAGTTCCAATTAAATATCAAATTCACTGTTACAGTTTTTGAAGCGGTTTAGAATATTTTCTTATCAATTTTTGTACCCCACAAATATGGAAAAGGATGATTATTTGACGAAAAGGCTTGCATGGCGGGTCGTTCCACGTGGCTGATTCCCGCCATTTCATTCACGCGTCACGCGCCAAAACTTGTTCCACCCTCGCATTGACATTGCGCGAGCTTTAAACCATTTCAAAAGCGCGCGAAAAGCGGGCCCCCACTCTAAATGATTACGTCATTTCGCGCGCGTTATGACAGGTGCACGCCATCAAATTCAGTAAAAGTTGGATTTTTTTACGATGCAACCCCAGTAATTTCGTACAATATACTAAGAAGACAATACAGGGTTCATATAAACCTGGAAAACCTTAAAAAATCAGGAAAATAAATCACTGACAAAAACTCCAGGGAAATTTAGAATTTTTAGTAAAGTTCAGGTAAATTTGCATCAAACCGGGGCCGAGTAATTAAGCAAAATGTTCATAAACATACCCTCCATATTATTAACATTACACTAAACTTTGGAGGCTCATAACTCTGGTTATATTAGAGATACGGGGATGCCCTTTGAGTATGTTATAGTCCAATTTATCCCCCATCCAACCATACTAAAAACTTAGGGCTACGACAAACGGGGGCCGAGTAATTAAGTAAAACGTAAAAAAACAACCCCCTCCATTGGAATAACATTACACCAAACTTTGGAGGCTCATAACTCTGGTTATATTAGAGATATGGGGATTTTCTTTGATTATGTAATAGTCCTATTTGCCCCCCCCCCCTCATACTTCGTTTACATTTGCTCCATATGATACCCCATATGCAGGAAAAACCTGGAAAACTCAGGGAAATATATGGGGAGAAAACCTGGAAATCTCAGGAAAATTTGATTTCCAAAAAATGTATGTCGAAGAAATTTTAAGTGTGTCGAAGTACAATTATTTAATTTCAATTATTAGGTTTTAAATTAATAATTAAGGGTTTAATTTTTTTGAGTGGGTGTTTGTCCTAAATATAAATTTATCCAGGACTTTAAGACGACACTATTTTTCAATAAATTCTTTATAAAATACTTTAAAATCAAATTCACATGGTACCAAATAACTGGGGGGCTTATAGTGGGCGTATAAATGTATGGGAGGTAAAAAATTTTTTTTTTTTTTTAAGAAAAATACAGCGTGTCACGACAAAGTTTCCATGGGAAAATGACTGTTTCCCTCCCCTTTCCCAAGAGATTATGATAGTATAACTTAAACACAAAGATTGCGGTTGTTTGTACCCTGATGTTAAGTAAGAAAGAGTCGCTTATGTTTTGCCAAAGACGTGAATAAATAAAAGAGATACTTTACAAAAAAAAAAGAAAAAGAAACTACATCAAAAGATAAACCGCCAAGATATATACCATGAATGAATTTTTTTTTAAATAATTCCATGTATTTTTAAAATAAATTTAAAAACATGGACTTTAACATGTAATTCTAAAGGGGACCAGCAAAGAAGAATTATTTTTCTGCGATAAAAAATTAGAGTATGATATCAGTCAGCTGACTTCAATCAGCGCGCCTACCTTTAAATAATGTACTTTGATAAAAAATAATAAATTTCTCGAAAGTGACCTTGATATCCCTGAAAATAAATAAATTTCTCGCAAAAGTGACCTTGATATCCCAGAAAAAACAATAACAAACCCTAATAGGTTCGCGTTCCCCAGACGCGCCTAGCTTTAAAAAGCTAGTTCTGACCTTGATATACCAGAAACGTTGCGTTATTAAATATTTGCTAATATTACAAGCACTCTCCCAGTTTTTTCATCGCCAATTATAGAATATTTATTATATCTATGGCAAAAGTCCAAAAATGAAACCTTAATATTACGAAATTACTATAACTCATTTTAAATTTTAAATAATAAAATTAACACATGGCGCTAGTTCCTGTTAATTTCTTAGCACCCATTAAGAGAACATTACACGCGTGGTTTTTTTTATTTATTTTTTAATTATTTAACAAAGAAAGACCCTTGTTATAGAATTCTTACTAGCAAACGTCAAGTGACTTTAAATTAAGTACTACCAAAACAAATCAGGAAGTAATACTAATATATTTCATTTGAATAATTGACCAAGAAAACGTACGTATCGTTTTGAGCCCGAATAGCTTGAAGGGAACGAAATGCAAGCCATTTAAACTCCATTTACGGTTGGTACTTTTTCGGTAATCAGATAAGAAACGTACGTAAAATGGTCCTTTATGAGTGAGTTCAAAAACTCCCAAGTTCACGATCAACTAAAGAGGATATAATGCCTTCCACTGTTGCGTTAGTTTGTAATAAATAAATCGTGTACTAAACTTAAGGAAGATCGTGTTCAATATTAAGAAATCAAGCCCGTTAATCTTATACTCGCGAAAAAATCTCACGATATTATAAACTCATACTTCAAAACAACAATCATCGCTTATCACTTAAAGGAATACTCCGGGCTAGAATTTTTATTGTTTAATAAAAAGAGCGTATAAAATAATGAATGTTATCAATTGGAACCATGTTTCTATCTACAATATTAAAGAAGATACGAGTAGAATTAAGTTTCCGTAATGAATGGCACTACGCGTTAGGCTTCCCGCGAAGCACTCACTGGGGAGTACCCCTATTGGGCAAACGAACACGTCAGGTGGTACTAGGCGTCCAATAGGCGTACTCTCCAGTGCTTCGCTAAGAAGCCTAACGCGTACAGCCTGTCCATTACGGTATAAAACTTAATTGCTTGTATTTTCTTTAATATTGTAGATAGAAACATGGTTCCAATTCGATATATTCATTATTTTATACGCTTTTTTAATTAGAAAAGAGAAAATTCTACGCCAAAGTATCCCTTTAAATATTTTCAAAAAGTCACAAAGTTTGGTTACATCGTGAACTTTGTTATTCTAAAGAAGACCAAACCAGCAAAAATAAGTTCTAAATTATTATTTTGAAACCAAATTAGCATATATAGCAGTGAGCTTAGGGGAATGCATTAATTACTCCCCCCACGCGTCTACCTTTTAATTAATTATCTAATTAATGTCTAGTGACCTTGATATTTCAGAAAACAATACAGATCCTAGTTTTTTTATGTCCACCAACGCCTTTTTAATTATTATTAAGAAAAAAATATATAAACCTTAGCTCAAACAATTGTAATCAAAGTCGAACTTAATTACGTATCTACTAATTACTAAAGGAAGACGCGGAACAGAAGATCATTTACTGAAAGAGCCAAACCATATCCATAATTACCATATTAACAAACAATCATTATTTTTATAACGAGATCTTCTAAAAGGGAAAAATACCGACAATAGGGGCTCTAGCGTAATCTAATTAAGTTTGCAAAAAAATTGTATATATATATTAGTTATACTGTTGTACGCAATTACCTAGGGTAGGGGGCGCTCTCTCAGTTACCTCAACAGTATTATCTCCGATCTCTTGTTCCTTAATCAAAGAAAACTCATCGTTAAAGAATTCAGCTGACCCGCATATATTATTATTATCTTCAAGATGTACCTACACTCTTTGAGATTCTTGAAAGCTATTTAAATTACTACTGTTACCTAATAATGCGGAATTTGCGTCTTTCCAAGCGCCTTAAATACTAGATTGTTCTAGGGCCCCCCTTGATAAAAATAGATTCATTCCCTCTCACCGTAGCAGATGCGTATTATTAATAGACAGTTTAAGATGTCTAAATTTAACATTACAAGATCCTCGTGTTAAGGTATTGGTATTAACTAGCTTAAACGCTCTATAAATGTTAAGGTTTACCTTAATTTTATCTATTTATAAACGTGTGTTTTCTTATTTATTTCGCTATTATAATTTAACCGTGAAAATGGCGCCAAATTTTAAGGAAATTTCCCGCCAATTTGGTTTTTGACCTGTCTGTCTGTTAAAAAAATATTTTAGTTTTGGTTAAAGTAAAAAATAAAATAAATATTTGATTCATAGCTTTGATTTAAAAAAAAATTCTAAATAACACAATAATTTTTTTTTCAAAAATCGATAAATTTTTCAAGCGGAAATACCGGTGGATTTTAAAATAACTTCGATTATTCATTTATTTATTTAATATAAGTGGTCTAATAACAATAAGTATGACAGTTATTAATGATTCAAATAACGTTGAATGTGGGAAAGTTCAGAATTTATAAATTATACGTTTGTGTATTATATTATACATTGTAATTTTTTTTAAATACGAAAGTTAATTTAAGGTTTTGTAACCGGCATCTTCGATTATTTATTTATTTATTATAAATGGAATAATAACGATAAGTATGACAGGTTATTAATGATTCAAATAACTTTGAATGTGGAAAAAAACAGAATTAAGAAATTCGAGTAGGCCTAGAAATTATACGTTTGTGTATTATATTATACATTGTAATTTTTTTTTTCTTTGACGAAAGTTAATTTAGGGTTTTGTAAACTGCCAGGTTTGTTGGTATTCGAAATAACGTACGAGGAAATCGCGTGCAGATGAAATTTCAGTGTTTCCAATCTTAGAATGAATATAAATTGTAACGTAATAAGTGCTTTTTTAAGGGATAATAGTAGACATACTAAGATTATTTATTAAATCGCAACTTTAGGTTAGTGTCCTAGCTAATTTTGAATTTTAAGAATAAGTCTTGAAATTTATTGTAAGAGACAGGGTGTTACACAAATAAATTTATTTGCAAATTATTTGGTATTTTCAAAATTTCTTTGTTATTTTACCTAACCCCTTTTAGCCCTAAGTTTTCTCAATGTTAAGAGGGATATTTCTTAATTGCGTTAAAATTCTGTTTTAAAATACATTTAATGCAACGTGCAAATCTGCAACACTGCTTAAAGCTACAATTTTCGAACAATCTTCAATTCAAGATATTTTCTCCACCACACTCAAATTCCCTGAGACATTTTCCCTCTCATTAGACGTTTCTCGTCAACAGGTGAATCTTTGAATCTATGACCTTTGACCTACAGGGGCCTAAACTTACCCACTTACCACACGCGTGCGTTGAACTTACTGGAGTTCAATGATCATATCTCTACGTAATAATACGTAGTTAAGTTTTTCTCAAATTATATATTTAAATTTCAAGGTCAAAAACATTAGTAAAACATATCTTTACGAGTTACGATAACCGGTTTTAATGGTCCATTCGTAGAATGCGAAAACATGGGTCCTTTTAAATGATTGTATTGTTTTCGGAGTGAGGTAGACAAAATAGATTAGGACGATGTTTTAATGGGACCAGGAAGGAAAGGAAAGAAAGTAAGACTGGGGGGAAAAGGGTCAAAGGTCAATTATGAATTTCCGGCGCTACACGCTTCAATCATTTTGTGATTTTTGGTGAATTCAATAAAGGAAGGTTTTCCAAACAGTCGGTCCTATGAAAAGTCAATTTGGGTCGAAAATGTTCTATGATATTTTGTCCTAAGGGCCGTTTCGTTTACTTGTTATAATTATAGAGTATTTTAGGGATGACCCCTTAATTAAATTAGAAATCATTGTCGTTTAGTTTCTTGGTCTACTCATTTCAAGTCTGACGTATCGTACTCTGGTTACTTACACTCCCATGATGCGACAATAACATCCGGTAGGACTTCGGGGGGATTCTGTTTTACATATGTTTATAATAGGAGACAAACCTCGAAACCGCAAACTTCCTCCCCTTGGGGCTTTTTGTTAAATTTTAGGGCTACTTCCGGTGGTGGTTTTCCGCAATTCCGAAAAAATGTTGGATAGTACCTTCAAGGTTTATATTATAATTCAACGTAATTCAGGTGCAACAGTTTGGTACATTGCTGTATATGCTTCAAAGGGAGTAGTATATCAAGGTTCAAATGAAATTTCCAGATTTTAAAAGGGGGAGGGGCGCAGTGTCGTCTGCTTGATATATGGGTTGAGATGAAACATCCGGTCATATGTGGAGACAAAGACCGGCTTCAAAGTTACCAGTCCTTTTTGATTCAAAGCCAGCCAAAGTTACCAGTCCTTTGTGATTCAAGGCAGCCAACGTTACCAGTCCTTTTTGGTTCAAGCCATATCTAACGTCTTTGTTGTGCAGTTACCAATCAATGTTTCGTCTTTAAAAAACAAGGTGGTCAAACACCAGACCCTTCAACTTTTGCAAAGTGGTTTATACTCGTTTTAATATCATCCTTTATTTAATCAAAAAATATATTGAAAAAAATAAATATATGGGTCAGAAAATTATCTGGTTACTATTATTATGTTTTATAAAACACGCTGTGTGGCTGTAGAAGTATTATTTGAAATATATATAATACTGAATACAATGATGATGGTTTAACCTAAAAACTAAATAAATCAACAGAGATTTTAGGGCTCGGTCTCCGTTATACATTATCCAAAATTATAGATATTGAGATGTATATATTATTAATAGATATAGCGGAACGAATAATGCTAATGAATTCGTTATTTACAAACAATAACATATGTATATAGAAGACCTTAGTGGATTATCAATTGACATTGTTAGTATACAACATTCGCGCTAGATATTTCTAATCGCGTATAATATTGGCAAGCTAAACGGATAACATATTTGTTCATATTGGCTCTTGTCCATAACCATTGATACAAGCTTTATTTCTAAAGGTGGTCTCTCTCGGACAATATATAGCAACGTTGCCGTTAGTAACGAATATCCATAAGATGTTTATATTTAATTCCGTGACTAAATAGTATCTGGCTTTGTTTAATATTTAAAAGTATGCTTCAGGATGACATAGTCGTTACAGCTCTTTCCGACAAAACCCTTGTTTAACTACAGAGGTGTCATCATTTTACGACTATCATTACTCTTAGCTTGATTCCCTGGTAATTCAATGTTAAACGACACCAAGACATAAATAAAAAAATGTTTTTGTATGGTATCAAAAATGATTTGAACGAGACAGCTTCTCAATAACATTTTAAACCTTCAGTTTTAGAACTTGTCAACCCGAGAGATTAAAAGAATGTCAACGGATGTTTGTGAATGACGAACGTTACAAACGCGGTGGGTAGTAACTCCGATTTGAGAAAGCGGCTAACATTTAAAGACACTTAGGTTTACTGGAAGACATCGGTGCCACATCAACAATATGTAAATCAGCCTGACGTTAATACAATAATCAACCCAACGTACAGATTACGTTTTTCCAAATACAATTTTATTTACAAAAGGCATCTAAATCTGACGCCCACCACGATTTGAGGCTCATAACGGCGGAAATGGTTTCCGGTTTCAGTGACCCGCGCTTTGGTGAGACTAGATTCGCACCCTTGGAAAAAATCCTTTCCGCAGGAACAGACGAACCTTGTATTGCCAAATAGTCTCTTGCCATTTTGGCAACATTTGGGTATTTCTGCTCATTAATCTGAAAACAAAGTGCAATTACAAAGTTTAGTGTCACATATAAAAGCTGTGCAGTACGTCTTCCGTGATACTCGTAATCCTTGTCTATTTTTCCCTGGACATTACGTCCCAGACATTCCGTACCTAATATTTGCTCACCGAGAATTAGGTCGCTAGTATATATGGTCTATTATGTTTTGACCCCACGCTTATACACTCATTAGATCATTCGCCCATGAATTACCAGTTTGAAAGCAGTTAACTAAACCTAATCTAACGTGGAATTCCACAAAGAAGATAAACAGGACTAGAAGGCTGAGAGTAGGGCCTGGCCGAGCTTGACGGTTAGACGCGCTGAAGGTTTTTCATGGTAACTAAATTTCGCATCCGCTAATGTAAATAGACTGTATATACGCTATATACCCTTTCGCTATGGACGTGGTACATTTAACGCCCAGAGATAAAACAACAATAGGTCTATATAATATTTGGTGTTTTAACAGAAACGTACCTTCCACCATTCTAAAACGTCTGTGTTCGGCGGGGCCAATTCATCCTTCAAATATAAAAGAATTTCGGATCCCTTGGCCTGTTTTCTGGGACGCTTGGGGTAAATGGCAAGCATTTGGTTTGTTAGCTCTGCACTGCAACTTCCGGATGAATAGGTTGGATAAGCCGAATGATTCGTGTTAATCTCATAATATTTATTAAAGACGTCTAGAGCGGCGGATTTGATGTTCTTTACTGTTGTTTTGTCGTAATTTTCTTTGAAAAAATCCAATTTCAGAGTTGGATCCACAACTAATAAAACATAATTTCTGTTAGTCACGAATCTTGTTATGCCAGCAATTCAGCTTTGGTATTAAATAGATATGACGAGTCGACGAATAGGCTTTAATTGATGAAGTGCAATATTATGCATTACAGTCGTTACTACGCTGTGGCTCTGATATTATTACTCATAACTGATTACTTGGCGAATTGAGATGTTAAACAAACGCATAAATCTTGCCTATAGCGATCCACTGGGCTTCTACATTCGACTCTTCCGCGTATGCTTCCAGTTTGTTTCTGGCAAGGCAACATGCTTCTTTAAGAGGACCCACTGCTGTGTCGATGACTATCTTAAGTTTATTCTGTAACCAGTGATATACAGGCATAACAATGGAAACGGTTGGATATTTAGAAACCGAGACGCGTCGAGTCGCTAATTCGAAATCCTTAAATATAGAATCGGATTATTCGCTCACACCGTAATAAATAATATGCGTACAGAGTATTTTTGAAAGCTATGGACGAAACATAAAGGGCTTCATCGGGTTGTTACGACTCCTTGAAAGTGGTATACTTAAAACAATGCAAATGATCTACATTGTGAAACAAGTTTTGTGACTCTGACCAAATAGTTTTCAAATTTATTCGTAATTTCATAATCGAGAGATAAGAGAAAGTGTATTTTAACAAGAATGAAAACCTCAATCATCTGATTAGTAAGGGTGCAACCACTAAGATCTCATGACAAGCTTAACCTAGTACAGTTCAAGTACTTCGCGCAAAAACTTTATTTCCAATGGATACGGTTACATGTTGAACATGATCGTTACTAAACGAAATAAAATTTATCATAATTTAAGACCATAGCAGTTGTACACGTCTAAACAGATTTATGCGCTTTTGCTGGTTAAACAAATCCTTTTTCTCTTAAATTTCGGTTTTAAGTTTATGCATAAAATTGAAATAAGTTCAGTGAAAGGCGCAACCCTACTTGCAAACTTTCACGTACAACGTTTAGCTAAAGTTTGCTGGGCCATTTTTACTCACTTTGACCCAAAGAACCGCGCCCCTTTCAGAAACACCCGGTATATGTAAATATGAATAAACGACTTGCTTTCAGGATATTCAAGAACTCTTTAATTAATTCCCATTCTGCGTCGGTTAAATTATATTTGTGCAACTCCTTTTCACTCCTCATAAGTGATTGTATTGACTATAGTTAAAGACATGCCCATCCTCAATGTTCATGGTAGAACAAAAACGCACAATAGCATTCACTTACCTGCTTCAATATCAGCGCTCTTCTAAGCATGTCATAAGTGGAGTTCCAGCGATGTTTGACGTCTAAAACCAGATTTAGGTCATCTATCCCAAATGTTTTGTTTAACTGGTGCAGTTTTTCCTCCTTCAGAACAGATAAACGAATTTGTACAACAACCGATCTAATCTGAAAGAACCGTAATGTATGTGACACATAATTATACTGTAAAATACTCCATAGATGTCAGTAAATAGGTTGCATAAATGTGTCATTGAATGATTGGCTAATGTAAATATTTTCGAAGTCGTCAGTGTTACGTTCAACTATCATTCGAAGTTCGTCCACCTCAAAATTTTTATGAAACACACGCATGGAAACACTACTATGGAAGTGTCACCTGCTGCCTACCCCTTAAAAGAAATCCTCAATAATTAATGTTGTACCTTGGCCACAGCTTTTCCTATAGATACGTCTTCTGGTGAATTAACGAAATCGTCTTCGTCGCTACCATATTCCTCCTCGGTTTGGTATTTTGGATTTGATTTAAGCTGGTCTAGAATTACTTTAACCCCCAAATTTAAGACATGCGCAAAGCAACGAATCCGACATTGCGTAGTGTAACGATAACCAAGAACAGCACATCTTTCTTCGAGTTCTCTTGAAAAAGTATCGTTGTTGGACGCATTATCCATAGTTAGGGCAAATACCTGAAATACAAAGTGTTTGTGCCTGCTCCACGGAATATTAATAAGATTGTTTGATTAGGCTTACATTCCTAATGTTACGGTCTTTTATTAGATCCAGGAAAACGTCACATATGTTAACCCCCGTATGTCGTCCGGAGACATGAATAAATCCAAGCGTGATAGACCTCATAACCCAATGTGTTTCAATCCAGTGAGCAGTAACTCCCATAAACGCTACGCGGTTAGTTGACGTCCAAAGGTCCATCGTAAATGCTACTTGTCCATCCATGGTCTTCGGAAATCGTGAAATGTGAATAGATAACACATTTACCGGGAATACTAGACAGACGTAATTACCTCACATAGTTTCTTAATAATCGGTAGTTGTTCTTCATAAGCTTGTAGTATATAGGTTCTAACTGTTTTGGCACTCAACATTACGCTGTTAGACACTACAGAACTATTAGGGTCAATGGAGCCTACGAAGTTTCGGAAACTTAAAGCCTCTACTTCGTCAAATGGTATATCTTTTAATACAATCCAACGAATAAGCTTGTTTCTGGCATTATCTATAGCAGATGAATATACCTAGAATGAGAAGGGGATAATAGAAGAAGGATGACACTCTGTATCTTCTTAATGCTTCAGTTATATAACATGATTCTTCCCATCATTTTTGTTTGCTTTCCTGTTCATCAAACTTCAGATGGGCAGGTGGGGTGTATTCTATAACATTTTGGTACTAAATACTTAATTAGCAATAAGCCCAGAAACCTCGTCTTGACGTGGGACAAAATTCAAAAGCGCGCCTTTCAAATAGTTAAGCGCTAATAGAGTAATTACGAGGGATCGCGTATCGTTTTTCGTAACCTTTATCCAAATGTTCTGATGTTGAAAATAATCATGTTACAATTACCTTGATTTGTGTTACACTTCTCTCGAAGCGAGCTACAATACATTAAGAACCAACCGCAACTTCATTAACGAGGCTTTTTTTGTACAATACTAAGTACTGACTGACAACGTGAATGTAAACCTAGCGTAAAATCTTTCAAGTTTGGTGTCAAAAAAAATCACGCGTGCTTTTATATTTTCATTTCAAAATAGCCACATTAGGCCTAACAACTACAAGTTTTTCGATCTGTAAACTTAATGAAATTACAGTGCGAAAAGGTTAGGGCGGGTTGGAGCTCTACACGTTTTCGAACACTTTTGTCGGTCAAGAGAGGGATTACGAGTAATGAATTCAAAATCTACATACCTTTGACCTTTCGTAATCTTCCACGTGTTCGGGATGTTTCCTTTCCACATGGTATCTCAAATTTCCCGTGGATATACTGCCATTTCGGCCTTCTGAATACGAAACACTAAATACGTAAACGTATGTTTGACACCGTTCCTATTTTTAAACATGTAATACGCAGTACATTTGGACAAGGACGCCTGTATTACACTAGATTTTGACTGTATTCTGATAAAAATGAATGACTTGTCAACCAAAGCCACTAAATCAAGTACGGTTCAAAAGGAGCAACTATTCACGCTTATTTGGCTGTATTTTTTATCGTAGAAAAATTTCAACCAAACGAACTAAACCAAGGACGCTTGGACATTGACATCTATTGACATTTGTATTTTACTGAATTCTGGGGAACTTTGAAAAAACCAAAGTCACTAAACTGAAAACGCTTGGACAGGGACACCTAATCCCACATGTATTTAATTTGTACTTTATAGCTGTCCCACATGTATTAAATTTGTACTTTATAGCTGTCCCACATGGAAACTTACTTGGCACAATATTTACATTTCGCGACAAGTTTAGTTTTCGTACCGACTGTTTCTCTTAATACATCAAAGTGATGCCAAACACCACTTCTGGTACGCGGAAGACACGATGCGTTTATATGATCCTGAGATATTGGAATCTCCGACATGATGGCAATGAAGAATGAAACGAAAATGGATCACAACTAAGCTATGAAACCATTATCGGGTAACCAAAACGTAGGATAAAAAACATGAAAACTTTAAACTGTCAATGAGGTCAGATATCACGTCTAAATATAACGTTTTGTTGATATCTAACATCTAATAGTTGAAAAAAATTCTTAAAAGATGTGTAATAAGCTGCAATGTTTTTTATGGATAATAAGTATACGACGAAATTATTTTCTTTCATCTATAAAAAAAGCTATATACGAATAAACACCGATTTTTTGTTTTTGATATGCCTTGTTAATATATTGTTGGTTGTTGTCAAGTCTAACGTTACGATCACAAAACTGATAACGTATTTCGATTATTACTGTTTATGACAGTAAATTGAATAAATATATACTTCTTTCGGGTGTTTATAGATATTTGTATATAAACAACATTAATGTCTATATAAGTTATTCTCCATTACTGCTTAACGTATTATGTATAATGACATGATAGTCATCATTATTCAAAGGGCTAATATTATAGAAACTCCGAGCCCTAAGAGATTTTAACAATGAAATAATAATTTCGTACAAAGTACCATCATACAGTGTGTTTCTGATAAGTATGCCATAAATTAAAGGTTGCATTGTTTTTGGGGGTCTACAACATTTAGTTACAGAAATATGGACACCCAAACATTGGCTGGCCCCCAAAACAATGAAATAGCAGGGATAGATTAAATTTTAGAAGTAGGAATGGAGAACAGAGTAATGTGGGCCTGGACCTCCTTCCACGAGACGAAGGGGGTATGAAAGAAGAGGCGGGTCATAGCGACAGAGGTAAAAAGGAATTGCGTATTTTTCGCCGTCCCCGTCAGCAACATCATCAAAACGTAGTTTAAATGAGCCAATAAGATAATTTAAACTTTTCGTTAATGTGTTGAAGGGAGGGGCTTTATACTGGGCTATGAGTCGGACTGAAGTAAAAACTAACCGTTCTCCATTCCTACTTCCAAAATTAAATCTATCCCTGGAAATAGTAATAACACAAGTGTAGTGATTAGCTTTACTTTATGGCAGACTAATCAGAAAAACACTGTAAGAGTAGACGGGAAATATAGCGACATAAACTAATTAAAATTAATCGGCTAAATTAAGATGAAATATAATAATAAAAATAATACAGAAATAACGCCCATCTGCCAAAAGAAATAAAATAATTTAACAATAAAAACCCACGTGATTAAACCTTAAATACTTTTCTTGGAAGTTAGAAAAGAAACGTTGACGTTGGCATCGGGGGTTGTCTTGAATTTGACCTGGCGGATTGACCTTTATTTTAAAGGACTGAGGGTTGGTTGGCAAACTTGTTATAAAATGACGTAATATTTTTAATATTCTTCTGGGGTACTGTTATGACGAAATATAAAAAAAAACATAAATTTATTCTTCTTTTCAATTAGTGAAGAGATAAAAAAAAAATAAAAAACGGCGTGACGTTGGAACGAATTTCTAAATATATGGGATACGCCTTCTAATGGCGGCGCTTACTTTTATGATCAATTCAACCTTGTATTATTTGACCTCTCATTAAAGGGAGAGTGAATTGTCTATTTTGCGTTACATCCCTTTAAAATAGCTTTTTTTAATAAGATATATTAAATTTAGATTCACAAAAACTTAAAATTTTAAGATTGAAATTTCTTAGCTGACGTTTTCAGGGTTTTTTCCCTTATTATTTCCCTGACGATTTTAAATAAATTGCGCCAATTTAAACAGTACAGGGTGTTCCAGAAAGGGAGGGTGAAAGGACCGAAGCACAGTTGATTATATGGAAGAACTATTTTGAGTCAAAAATGTAACTTCTATGACATATTGTCACAAGAGACATAAGTTATGTTTGGAGTGTTTTACGTATGACCCCTTAATTAAATTAGAAATAATTGTCATTAAATTTCTTAAATAAATTCAGGGAGTCATTAGTAAAACAGAATACAAGTAAAAATGTCATAAAAGTTACATTTTTGACTCAAAATCGCCCATATAAACCAACTGCACTTCGGTTCTACCACTCTCCCTTTTTTTAAACACCCTGTACGATATTTGTTATAAACAAGTTGAATCTTAATTTGTAAAATACATTTTAAAGCATATTTATCGTAAATCGCGATGCCGTAACAATCTTCATCAAAATTTATTGCAATTTGAGTGTAAACAAGCAATTTTCATCACAACCCCCCCCCCCCAAAAATTCCTGAAATTTGTATCCTATAAATAAATTCCCTGGCCAGTTGTCTATAATATAGTTGGTAACTTAAAAACGATATTGCCTTTATGGGTAATTTTCCGACGCTAATTTAATGAACCGGTAGTGTTTTAATTTATTTTAAAGAAACAATATTCGATGCCAAAAACCAGTATTGGAATTTATTATTAGTTTTTTTTAAATGAAGGATTTTTAAAAAAGGTGAAAATGCGAAGCAGGTGCTACCCGGTCACGAATTCCCTTGGATGTTTTTGGCTATACTCAACCCACACACGCCAGAAAAATAAAAAATAAATGAGGGCATAAGTTTATAACATAAGTATGACACTAATATACTATTCCGTTTCGTAATGCTATAGAGACTTACAGCTCGAGCTAGTTCGAGAGAGAACGACAAGCGAGAATTGACAACACTCGATTAGTTTTTCTGTTTATGTCAAAGTTCGCTTGCCCTTTTTAGACAGAATATTTCAAATATTCAATATTGATCCCTCAACACGTACTCCCTTCAAAATAATTAATTTCATGATAAAATGTTTTCGGAAAATGTAATTGTTCTTGAAAAAGCGTAGATTTGTAATTTATTTCAATTAATTTAGAGGGAATAACAGTAAAATCAGTTGATTTAATTTAATATTGATTAAGGATCAAATGGATAAAAATAATCTGAAACTTCAGTCAATTGATAAGCCTCACACATATCGTTAGTTTTTTCGGCCTTGGTCCAAACCAAGACGTTTTTTTATAATATACTAAGCCTTTGACAGCTCCTCACCAGGCGTCGCTTTACCTCGAATCTATGACCTACCTTACTCACTTCATAAACTCCAGTTTGTAACCAGTGAAAAACTTATGGCTAACTATCTTATGAACTTATGATTAGGATATAATAAAGCAACCAGCCATACTAGTCTACTTACAGCTGCGTTTATTTACTATATCTGTCGTCAGACAAAATTCATATTAAACAAGGAGAAACAGGCGCGTCTTTTTTAAAAAATATTGCGTAAAATCCACCACCAGCACCACACGGAATTGAAGTTAAAATTCCATAATAATATTTCTTCATCATCATAGTTCCACGGTAAATTTGAATCCATGGATCTTCTAACTATTCGCCAAATAGAGGATGGGAAAACTAAAATTTAATTCCACAACCCTTTAACTATTAAAAGCAAAGAGGCAAGCTGTAAAATAGTATCTGATTTTTTTTTCTGGGTATATCAAGGTCACTCAAAATTAATATTTTCAAATAGTTTTACCCTAACCAAGAAGTGATATCTAGTTTAATAGGGAGAAGGTATAAGATGCCTAAGTATTCGCGCTCCATAGTCCCAGTCCCCCTTTCAAAATACAAGGGGGGGGGCGTAAAAGGAGGCCGGGCTATTTCGCTACACTCTCCTCAGTCGGAAAATACGTAATTTACGTCATTCGCGTCGCGCTGACGTGAGTTTTCAAGAACCAATGAGATGCTGGTTGTAATTTAGAGGCGGCGAGGATTAACTCCGGACCTACTATACGTTTGGACTGCAGATAAAGCTGGAAATATGGCGAATTTATACCTTCTCCTATCACTTCTTGCCCTAACCTTACTGCGTTTGCTAATTTGGTGGGCAAAAAAATATATATTTCTTCTTAGGCCGGTCCTCTTTAGAAATACAAAGTCCATTATATTTTAAAAATAATTTTGAAAAGGTATTTTTTGAAGTTTTTTGATAAAACTCAAAAGTCGTGATATTCCGTTTAACTTCTTTCACCCTTTTTCCTTCAGTAATTTTGGTATTTGATGGTGTTGTCACGAATACTTTAGGGTGTTACTCTGGTCCACCCATGGCATGGATTAGGGTGGTCTCCTACTTGAAGTGGAGCAAGGTTATATTTAGTTAGGCTTAACAATTGTAAAACAATACGGATGGTTTTATTTTACATTGAGAACTTGCTGATAATTTCCTCATTTCCCCAGACCTTTAGTTTTAGAAAACAAATACTAAAATACGTAAATTTTGTCTAATTATTCCAAGGTTTGAAGGAGTATAAAGCTAAATATAGAAAAAATAGGTTATTTACTTGGGAAAATTCACCCATTTTTAGCTAAACAATTAATAAACTTGTAACCCTTTTTCAAAAGTCGGTTCATAAAATGGAGAGGACTGTTTTTTGCGACCACCTTGTTTACGGATGTTAACATCCGGATTTTATGTGGATTAACCAAAGATACTAGATATGGCTTGAAACAATAGGGACAAAAATTTAGTGCATGCTAGTGGTAACTTTGCAAAGAGGGTCTATTGAATTGAACAGCCCAAAAACGTGACGGTGAGATTCCACCAAAGGTCGAACAGTACGTGGTACGAATAAATTAATAAAATAATTATTTAATTAATTAAAATCAAAGGTTAATTAAGCGTTGAGAGTAATTTTAATTAAATATTAGTACGCTTTAATAAATTTCAATTAAGGTACCAAATTTTCTTTTATATACAGGGTGTTTATGATAAGTCTGCATCCATAAATTAAGGGGGATGTTCTTTGGGTGCACCCCGATTTTGAGTCGAAAATTTAAGTTCTATCTCCATTTTGCCTTAAATTGCCACTGTTTTCGAGTTATGATTTGTTTTAAGTGTTTAGGGATGACCCCTTAGTTAAATTATAAATCATTGTCCAATCAGTTTCTTAAATAATTAAATTTAAGGGGTTATCCGTAAAATACTTAATTCAATCTTAACTCGAAAACAGTGTCCCTTAGGGCAATCAAAATGGCATAGATAGAAGTTACATTTTCGACTCAAAATAGTGCACCCAAAGAACATCCCCTTAATTTATGAATGCAGACTTATCAGAAACACCCTGTATATATATCCCATGTGGTTCGTTCGTTCGTTCCATTTCTACCGGTTTTCGTTTTTAAGGAATTAATTAAATAAATTAGCATAAATCCTTATTTAATAAATTTCTATTTATTCACGGTCGACGTTAATGACAGACGGATTTTTCATCGTGTCTTTGAATATATTTACATGACCGCGAGGTGTAAGAAAAAAAAACCAACTTAATATCGTGATCGCATTCATGAACCAATAATAAGGAAAATATTATACACCTAATGACGTCACGAACAGGATGAAATGGGGGGAAATGTAAGCTATTAGATTTAGCTAAACGTTTAGCTTTAAGCGAATTGCATTAATATAAAGAAAGCGCCTTAACTCCAAATCTTGAAAGGTCAAGGACTGAGACATACTTAAAAAAAAAACTAATTTCAAACTGAACATTATTATTTATTATTATAATTTAATTTATCGCGTTAACAACCTCTTTATAAAATTAAATTACTTAATCCAGGTACCAGCGGAAAAAAAGTCCTATCTTAGTCACTAAATAAACATTTATTCAGTCGCAAATTTGTACTCTCCAATCTTTTCTTTATTCGTCAATATGCATGGTTAAAATCAGACTAGGAGAATTGATCCCATTTACACTAGGAGGCCGGCTACTAGGCGGACAAAGTGTAGTACAAAGTATAGCCAAGCCTCCTAGTGTAAATGGTATCAATCCTCCAAGTCTGATTTTAACAATATGTATTGTTTAATTATACTCGGGTTCAAACTCCAAATAATTACTATCGTTGGAAAGGTAGGAAGTTGGATTATTAAGTAAAAGAATGGAAGATGTCAAATAGACCGTTTTCTAAAGGTGTGATTTTCCAGTCATTTTCAAAATCCCTGAAATTTCCAGGAGGTAGTACATGTCGGAACCCTATGTTAATTTTAATTTTTTCCCAAAACATTCATATGGAAATAGTAATACCAAGAAGTGATATCTAGTTTACTAGGGAGGAGGTTTAAGATGCCATATATTCGCACGCCATAGTCCCAGTCCCCCTTTAAAAATACAAGGGGGGACGTAAAAGGAGGCCGGGCTATTTCGCCTCCTCTCCTCAGTCGGAAAATATGACTGTAATTTTCGTCATTCGCGTCGCGCTGACGTGAGTTTTCCAGAACCAATGAGATGATACTGGTTGTAATTTAGAGGCGGCGGGGATTAACTCCGGACCTACGTAACGTTTGGACTGGAGATAAAGCTGGAAATTTGGCGAATTTAAACCTACTCCCTAGTAAACTAGATATCACTTCTTGGTAATACAGAAGATATTTTTTCATGCAGTTTGTTAAAGTATCATATCTCGGCGGGACATAAGACTCTTAAATACAAGAGCAACTCTCTCTTAAGCGACAGGGTGTCCGGGACTCCCACGTTTTAGTGTCTTTGAACCCTTTTATAAGGTGTCCATAAATACCACCACCACCACCGGGTACCTTTAAATTAAACAGGGTCTAACTAAACCTATTTACATTTTTATCACGCCTATGTGGTCCGGAATGGAATAGCTGGTGCTATAACAATATTTCACGTGATATCCTGCTTTTAAAAAAAAATATATCTAGGCTGATATTTGAGACGTAAAATGGCATATCCGGTTTCCTCACTCAAAACCAACGAAATTTAAACCCCCCTTCTTCTCTTTTTAAAAAACGTGAGCTTCTTTAAATTACCATTATTATGCGAGGAAATATGCATATTTTCACGCTTTGTTTTATTAAGTTCGTAAGATATGTTTTATAAGTTTGTCACTGGTTATAAACTGGAGCTTGTCATGAAGTGTGGGAGGTAGGTCATAGATTCGAGGTAAAGCGACGCCTGGTGAGGCGCTGTCAAAGGCTATAGTATATACAGACTAAATAGGACCTAGATGGACTGCAAAATTAACCGAGTGTAGGACTTCAATTCTCGCTTGTTGTTCTCGAACTAGCTCGAGCTGTAAGTCTCTAGCATTACGAAGTATATCATACTTGTCATGAAGTGACGTAGGTCATAGATTCGAGGTAAAGCGACGCCTAGTGATGCGCAGTCAAAGGCTTATTACAGACTAAATATGAAGATGGACAGCAAAATTAACCACGGAGTTTAGCTAGTCAATTCTCGCTTGTTGTTCTCGAATTAGCTCGAGCTGTAAGTCTCTAGCATTAAGAATTGTCATGCTTATGGAACATATCTTATGGTATAAGATGACTAGTCAATTTGTTTATAACTGAGTCAGTTTCTTTGGAATTAACGATTCTCGTTGATGGTTCAAGAACTAGTTCATGAACTTTAAAATGAGCATGGGCTCCATTGGCTAACATGCCCATTATAAAGTCATAAGTTAGGGCTCGAAATTTCGACTGCCACACCTTGTGAATGACGCGACTATCCATTTATAGCCGTGAATTGAGCGGGTCATAGCATATTTCTTTTGTCACGCGTACTTATGGAACATACAAACTTACGCTTCAACTGATCAATAGCTCTAGCAATAGGAAGTGTTATACTTATGGAACATATCTTATGAACTAAGGGTAATACTTCTTAAAAAGCGTTAGGTGCACATTGGTGGTTATTAGTAAATAAACTGCCGTTTACAAAACACCCTAAGGCGTTATATTTACGAGGGAAAAATAAATAAATAAATAACATGAGGTGTAAATAAACAATATTTTATATATGAAAGGTGAGAAAATAGAGGGGATAATCACTCTATTACCAGTACCAATGTCACTTAAAAAATTGATAGGTTAAACTAAGTCGACCAGCTGATTCTAAACTGGTTTAGTTCCGAGGCGCTAATCACTTTCAGATTCTTTGTATATCGATTAAGTACAGAGGTTACGTGTAATAATTTTAGGTTTTTTAAAGGTTACATGTAGTAAGTACAATTAAGCCGAGTGACTAACCCCTCAGAATCAACACAGGAAAATAAAAAAGATGAGAAATTTAGTCATTTATTTTTGGGGTTTAAAATGAAGGTAAAAAACGATTAAATTTTTAGTAATATAATTTGTGCAGTATAGCTACTACAATTTCTTTCGGAACCTTGAATACCACTATGACACGTTGCTAACATTCTTCGAGCTACCAACTATAGCACATTACTGCACTCTGATAGATTTTAAATTTATTTTCAAGTTACTTAAAGGAATACTGAACTGATTTAAAAACTATCTCAAATCTAAAGAAAACCTTATTTTTTTGAGAGTTTAAACTCTTCTGATTCCAAAAATATGCTTAATAAATATTTAAATATGAGGAAAACACAGAAAAAACACTTCGAAAACTTGAAATTTGGGGGCAAAAGCAAATTTGCGGAGAAGATTTTTGGCGGGTTTTTCTCCTTGCTACGTCACTCACGGCATCTCGCGGAAAAGCCAAGCGCGCGCGCCCGAGACTCCCGAGTATACTAATGCCGCGCGAATCTGAATAAATTAGGCTTAACGCGGCGCTGAGACACTAACAGGCGTCACGTGAGCGACATTTAAGAGAGAAAATTTCTCCTTACTAGGTCATCAAACGAAACATAATTTAGCTAAGCCTTTTCCAAACACAAAACTTTGATTGCAATTTTATAAATTTCTACGAAACCAAATACAAAAGTAAACATATCATAATAAACTAGATTTTTCAAGGATTTTTTTCGTATTTTAAGTTTGAGGATGACGAAAATTATGGCAGTAACTCTTTAATAACATTATTCCTCTTCCCATGTTGTTGGCAAGGTTAAATATTTGTGTTCCACGGGTTTGGCGTAATAATCCTGACACATTTTACATAAAGGGAACATACTTAAATCCTATTAACAGAATGCAAAAGTCTTGCAATATCCTAGGTACTAAACTCGATATATTTTCCATAACTTTGAAACAAATCAAATAACTCTAAATTCACTCCCTCATTTTTTTCTTAAAACAAAAACAAATTATAATGCCTATTTATTTGTTAAGATATGTATTTTTTGTATAATTCATTCATAGTTTGTTAATTTCTCTATTACTCACGTGCATGATCTCAGTTTTTGCTACATTTGTATATTGGATACACATTATCAATGTCTATATTCTCGTGAACTCTTTGTAGTTTTTTATACAGGGTGTTTGTGAAAAGTCCATCAATAATGAAAGGGCGTATTTATTGGGCCATTTTGAGTCGAAAATGTTCTATGACATTTTGCCGTCCGAGCCACGGTTTTCGAGTTATGATTTGAATATTTTAGGGATGACCCCTTCATTAAATTAGCGCTGTCTTTCAATTTCATAATTAAATTTAAGGGGTCATCCATAAATTACTCCAATCATAACTTGAAAACAGTGGCCTGGACGGAAAAATGTCATAGAACATTTTCGACTCGAAATGGCCCAATAAATACGCCCATTCATTATTGATGGACCTTTCACAAACACCCTGTATAGACAATAAATATTTATTTCATTTCATTTCATAAATTATCCACTTTGAGCGTCTCGTTATTCCATAATAATTTTATTAAGAATCTCAAAGACTACTAAGATTTATTTAAATAAGTTTAATTGCGAATAAACCTAGATAGATTAGATTGAGTTTTCTAAAAAAAATTAAAATAAAACCTTTCATGCGAATTATTTCCTCGAAATATTTATTTATTTATTCTTTAATTCTGGAATAAATTTGTAATAAAATAAATAGATAAATAAATAGTAATTTTAAAAATAAGCTTTTAAAAAGTCAATATAAAAACTTCGAATTGCGATTCGAATAAGACAGAATTTGGAATTCTTTTTAAACGTTTTAAGAATTTAAATTTCCAAACAAATAGGGTACATAAGGAAAGAATTAAAGAAATAATAAAAAAATACCTGTAGATCAATCTTCAAAATTTATTCCTCGCATGAAGAACGGGGAGAGTCCCTTAATTATCCAGTAATGTAATTTTTAATTACCCCTGTAAATTACGTTTAAAGAAAAAATCCTTACAATCAAAGAAACTATACGATATGAGTCAACGAACTCGAGAATCTTGGAGAACTTGAGAAAAAACCCTGTATTTTTAATATATAGTATTCGTTTCAAGACGTAGAGGCATCTTATATTAAATTTTCTTTGAGTTAAATACCTTCAAAGGTGAGGAGCTGCCATTACCGGATTTCTTTAGCCACGCTCTACTGAATTTTAAGCGGTAATTTCTTATAAAGATATTATTTAACAAAAAATAAAAAATAGACTTTTTCGACGAAATTATAGAGTTATTTGAGGTCCCACCTTTGACCGTGGTAATCAATACTAAAAATAAATATACATATAAAAGGTATAAGATTTTAGCTTAAAATTGGGGGATTATTTTTTCTTCGCCTGACTAAAGTTATTAATTACTATAATTAAAAGGCATTAAAGAATATTTAAATAATTTAATAGAGCGATTAGTTTTTTTTTAAAGCGGTACTACTTTTTCACAGTATTAGAGTACAATATCCCTCCGCTACTTTAACACATTAGAAACTTTAAAAAGGTGTTATTGACCAATCACGATGACGTTTAATTTTTATTGACGGATGTAGGTAATTAAGTAATGTAGGAATTTCTTAAAAAGCTTAGTAACTTCCGGTGTGGTCGATTCAAGGTAGCAGAGCCGCGAATAACAACACCAAAAGAACCAAAAAAAAAAAAAAAAAAAAAAAAATATGCCCCCCAAAAAAAAAGAATTTGTCGTCGGGTCCTTTTGAATTTGTTCAATCGTTCGCTGACCCAAACTGGGAAGTCTAGAACTCTAAAGTTGTTCTTTTTTTCTTTTTGGTAAGCTTTTGTTCAAGTCTCTTCAATATATATTTCTTATTGTATTGCGTTTCTTACATTGTCCTGAAATAAACTCAGAAAAAAGAAAATGAAAATAGTTCAGAAAGTCACTTCATATTGGCACTGCGTTTTAATTTAACCATTGTATAAGATTTAATTATAATTACAGTCAATTAATACTGACTTTGATATACCACTCGAATGGTTACGGGTTAAGAATAAAAAATAAGTAAATTTATTTATGTTAAGAAATATAATAAAGGGGTTTTGTTAATTTGGACGTCATGGATCTTTCTTTGGAATTCAATTCAATTCAAGTCATAGATGATTAATGACTTCGGGTGTATATTTTTAACTTAACCAAACAAACACCTCCCGTTGATTTGTTTATGATACACGGGGTTACTGTTATGATGAATGTATTTTAATTAATTCTTGAATATATATATATATATATATATATATATATATATATATAATAAAAAATGGGAATTTATTTCCGAAATTATAGGATTTTATAAGACAAATAATATGTTTTATAGGAAAATATAGGCCTAAAAATGTTCGTTTATAACACTATTTTGTTTTAAACAATGTAATAAACCTCAAAAAAATTAACAAATTGGATTTTACTTTGAAAACATTAGCTTAATTAAATTAAAAATATATATATAAAAAATTCTTGAACTCCGCAATTTTCTTGTCTAATCTCGATAAAAAGAGCTAAATTTTGATAAATTTTATGCTAAACTATACGAAAACTGTCAAAAATATAGAACCTGTCATGAAATTATAGGATAATATAGGACAGGTTAAAAAATATAGGATTTTATAGAACATTTCATGAAATTATAGGATAATATAGGACAATTTCAAACATATAGGATTTTATAGAACCTTTCATGAAATTATAGGATAATATAGGACAGGTTCAAAAATATAGGATTTTATAGAACATTTCATGAAATTATAGGATAATATAGGACAGGTTCAAAAATATTGTATTTTATAGTACCTTTCATGAAATTATAAGGTAATTTACTACAGATTAAAAAATATAGTATTTTATAGAAATTATAGGACCACAATATGACTTCCCGCAGTTGCTAAGAAAAAAAATGTTGCAACTGAATTACGTTGAATTATAAACCTATAGCAGCATCGTCCAAAGGCTAAACATTTCCAAATGACCAACAAACAAGGCTACGCGAGGAGGCTTCAACCAACTGAGCTAACAACGATAGTACCAATAAACGATATTCAATACATATCGTGTCCCATCCATCAATAAGTCGATAGCCAAGCCAAAATAGGACCCCCTGTTTAAGAAATGATACGAGGGTTCCAAAACTCCCGGTCAACGTTGAGTCAGATCAGATGCAGGCGATGGAAAAATGAAAAGCCTGCTCTCCGAAAAATGTGAGAGCAGATGTTCTCATCACCCTGGGTCCCCTCTCTTTTGGACGGTCCCCCTTTTTAACAAACTATTCAATCTCGACCCCTAAAATCCGCGCTAGAACACATACTATACAAGATCCTAGATCCTGAAGGATGATTCAAAAGCGAGAGGAGCGCTTCTTTCTTCATCAGCACGCGCCAAATACAATAGAAAAAGCGGGAACGAGCGCGTGGGTGAGTGGGTGGCAGATTCCAGGGATGGTTTTCTCCTCCCGCCTGAATTTCCCGCCATTTCCATCACTACCACGTGGCTAGCTCTATAATTTTCATTGTATCGCGAGAATTATTGGTGAATGTTTTTGGATCGTTGGCTTTGAATTCACGGGGGCTATAAGTCTGGACGGGAGATTAGGGTCCCATGGGAGGAACAAATAGACGGATTTAACCTTTCTGTTTGGCATCTCCTGTTTCTGGTTTCCAGAATAAAAAAAATCTGACATGAAAATTGTTATTGGTTTTCAATTAAGTTAATAATGGATGTCTGGTATCTTTTCTTAGGGTATCATTTGGTAGTTCAAAGGGTTCCATGGTGGAGACGTTAGTCTACGACCATAATGACGATATCATAAACGTGTCACCAGCCTTTCCTCTGATTGGTGGACACCAGTTCTATCCCGGATTACACCATCACAACGCCACTTCCATTCCAACCACGACCCAGCCTCTACTAACAGATCGCCTCAAAGACGACCCGCATCTCAATAACTCGCCACCAATCCTCAATGGGTAAGTACTTAACCTGACAAGTTAATTTACCTACCGTAAAAACGACATCATTTTAATAAGAAATAAGTAAAAGTGTTCCAACAAAAACCAAAACTTTGAATCAAATATTATTTTAATATATTTTAGCCATCATGACCTTCAACTCTGTCCAACAAGGTCATGATGACTTTTTCCCCTTAAAAAATCCCTTACAAACTCCAAGACTTTAGTTTTCTCAACCTACAGTTACAAATTACACTTAGAATAAAATGATATTTTACCCATCATGACCTTCAACTCTGTCCAACAAGGTCATGATGACCTTCAACTCTGTCCAACAAGGTCATGATGACCTTCAACTCTGTCCAACAAGGTCATGATGACCTTTTCTGGGAGTTTTCCGCTTAAAAAACCCACACAAACTCCCAAGACTTCAGTTTTCTCAACCTACAGTTACAAATTACACTTAGAATCAAATAATATTTTACCAATCATGACCTTTGCACCTTCTACAAACCTCTCTACAAACTCTAAAACTCTATTTTTTTCGACCCATCGACCCTTTTTGAGCTTTTCGTTCCTCGAAGGAACTTCAATATAAATTTTTTTCTCACAAAGTACTTGTCCATATAATCCTTAAATAAAGCTGACGAGTTATAAAACGTGACTCGGGCAAAAAAATAAAAAAATATATAATCTTCCTTAAAAGAAAAATATGGAATCTTGAAAAATAAGGAACCCCCGCTAAGCCGTTTCAAATTTCGAGTCGCTCACCACTTTAAAACAAAATTGATCTCCTCAGAATAAAATCGCTTATGGCTAGCATTTTTCCGCTTATCCAATGCCAAGGTTGTCTAACTATATAGCTGTATCCTGGGAAAAAATATATATATATATACATTGAAAGATAGATGCACCGAGATTCCATTCCTGGGTATACACGTGAAAGAAAGAGCCTAAAAATGGCGGGAAGAGGGGTAAGGATCACCCGCAGTAACGTGCTTGATCGATTTTGGCGCGAAAAGCGTATAGCACGCGCGCGGCTGTTGATGTGGCGCGCGCTTCTGCTAAAGCTAGATCTCGAGATCTTCTCTCCTCTTCCCGGCGGTCGATCGGTTACCATGACAACCGAATCTTCCGGATAAAATCGCGCGGGCCAAAAGTAGAAAACTAACAGAAAGACTGTAACGTTTACAAACGCCCTACGGGGATGTTAATGGTACAATATCTTCATTTTGGTTGAAGTTTGAAAAGGGAATTAAGGAGAAATATTTGAAACATGCAGGGTGTTTCTGATAAGTCTGACAAGTGACCTGAATTAAGGGTGACTGTGTTCTTAGGGTCAAACTTTGCTTAATGTTTGGGAGCCCAACTAAATGTTGTAGACCCCATTTTCCTTGAGTCACTTTAAACTCAGTTTGACCCTAATGACACACGTACCCTTTCATTTATGACAGACTTATCAGTAACACCCTGTAGAATTCCATTTAGAAAATAAATTGGAAAAATATTTATTATTTTCCATTCTTTTGTTTATTTGTTATAAACGTTTGCCACGGACAAAATTGGCGGGAAATGCCTTGAAAAAAAAAATCCAATAAGGCGCGAAGCTGTCCGCTTATTCCCATTGGTGCATTTTAACGCATCAATGAATACCCTATAGCTATACGTGCTTCATTTAGTATTGTAGAGGGATTATAGAGCTCTCTGTCGACAATGGCGGAAAATAGCTTCAAAATGAGCTGACCTGCGTATAAAATTCATTAAACCCCCAACAAAACTGATGTCCCTTCGATTGCGGGTTGACCTTTTGACCTTTCTTAGTAAAATGTTAAAAAAATAGATATCAGAAACGGACAGATATCAAAACCCTGATGGCATTCTAACACGCTCCGTAAATAGTAGGATTCTCGATACTATCCATCCAATCAAGTCTACTTATACTCTAGCCCATCCCTGACCTTTTGACGTGATTTACGTGTCAGGGGTCATATCACGTCAGCCTAAATCAACCCGCACGCGTCCATGCGCAAAATAGACAGGTGAGAAGAAATTTACGACCAATATATATATAGGGAGAACAGTGTTAAGGATGAGGCTAAGCCCTGATGGCATCATGGCGTGTCTCTCTCATTACAGTCCATAGAATCAACACGTCAAGGAAGAGAAAAAAGGCAGGTCCAAATTGGCAATGACCCAAGGCCATTTACAATCCCCCTTAAACATCCTGCTAGTGTATTTTATTTCCTAGGCCTAAATGTCAAAAGGTCATCCGCGAGTGTAATAAAAAATGGAGTGTTTATTCGCTGCGTTTATGAGCTTGTTATTGGTGTTGTAATTCCGAGTGGTTTGCGATTGACCAATGGCCGTAAATATGTCCGTCTTTAAGGCTTAAGTATATATTGTTGTCGAAATAATGGATCTTAAAGATTAGTATCTGCATGCATTTGTTTTGGTATTTCAAGGTCACTCGAAATTAATTAAGTAATTACTGTTTAAAGGCAGGTGAAGTCTATCAGATGTATTCTTCTAAGCTCACTGCATCTTTGGGTCTAAACAAATAATTACATCTTTACTGAATTGGGATCCTCTTTATAATTACAAAACGCCACGTGATTAATTTAAAAGTTTCATTAAATATCAGAAGCCCGTTTGCAATAACAAAATTAATTACAAAAAATTGATTAAAGAAAGTTAGTCCGAACTTAATCTCGCGGAAACCTTCATTAAATACTTCCTGTTTCCTAAGTCCATACCATTATCCCTCAGTATTCACTTTTAAGTCTTCATTCTAACCTACCAACCCATAAACCGATCGTGTATCCCTTCATCCCCACTCTTTAAGCGGTTTGAAAGCCAATAAAATTCGCGTACACAAATACTCGCAAATACATCTCCATTTAGTTAACATTCCAAGCTGCCAAGAGAGTACAACCGATGTTTCTTAACAAGATTAAGGACCCCAAGGTTGTTTTTATACATATATATATTCAGAAGTAAAAAGTAATTAGGGTTCGAGTACTTTTTATGAGTTGATACGTTAAGCCTTGGTTGGTGAGATTTCTCCAATGGAGAGAAGGAAAGGAAGGATCTATTCGACGGTTGCCATGGTTACCATTCACTTTGGCAGTATAAGTAACATTACAGAGATAACTGGACTTCTCCTGGCGTTAGTGAATCAAATGTACCTTCGCTTTCCTGGAATTCCAGAGAGCAAGGTATCTTGGCATTGTTTCGTGTCATCTCAGCTTGACTCTGGCCCTGCTTCCTTAAATCCTTAACCACGCCCACTTTCCTTCCAATAAGTTTCCAATCGCAGTTTTCAATACGTACTGAACTATCGTTAATAATGTCTGTATTTTAAGGAAGTGTAGGTTTGATAACGTTGCATTTACAGGGTGGTTTATATCTTGAGGAGAGGGTTGTCATGGTAACGAGATTCGGCAACATTTAAAAGAAGGACCCAGGCCCCAGGGAAATGTTACGTTACGCAATGTTATATTTATGAAAAGTGTGGAGGAGGGGCCTTTGCTGGCTTATTTGTCCGGTCGATATTGCCGGAGGAAAGGGGAGGAGGAGACCGTGAAAATAAACAAAAGTTTTCAGGGTCAAGAGGTCATTCGCACTAGAAATGTCAAGACATTTATAAAGAGTTGGGTTTTTCTAAAAGATTTTTCGAGGTAATATGAAAGTTTTTAGATGGATTGAGTGGTAGTTAATAGTTTAGTTAATACTAATTTTTGAGGGTCACGTGGTAGTTGAATGTTTAATATAAATTTTTGAGGATCACGTGGTCGTTTATAGTTTACTTAAAATTACATTTTCGGGGGTCGAGTTGTCGTTAACATCTAAGTTTTAAGGGAAAGAGGTCATTAATTCTAGAAACCGGTCATTTTGGGTTTAGAGTGCTTGTTCAAAGCTAAATTTTAAGGGTCAAAAGGTCATTAACACTAGAAACCGTACACCATTGCACAAAAGCTTACGTTTACGCCTTGATTAATGTAATTATTTGGACTATTTTAGGTTAAATTAAACTAATATAAAATTTTAAGGGTCAAGAGGTCATTAACATTATTATTAATTATTTGGACTATTTTAGGTTAAATTAAACTAATATAAAATTTTAAGGGTCAAGAGGTCATTAACATTATTATTAATTATTTAGACTATTTTAGGTTAAAATAAACAAACTAATATAAAATTTTAAGGGTCAAGAGGTCACTAACATTATTATTAATTATTTGGACTATTTTAGGTTAAAATAAACAAACTAATATAAAATTTTAAGGGTCAAGAGGTCATTAACATTATTATTAATTATTTGGACTATTTTAGGTTAAAATAAACAAACTAATATAAAATTTTAAGGGTCAAGAGGTCATTAACATTATTATTAATTATTTGGACTATTTTAGGTTAAAATAAACATATTAATATTAAATTTAGAAGGTCAAGAAGAGTACCTGAATACCAGGTGGGAAGGAAAAAAAAAAGGCTTAGCTAGGTTTAAATAATTGCACAACATAATTTCTCGCTATACTTCCTTAAAATGTGGAAGATAAAACTTGTGAAGTGTATAGGTTACAATTTGATACAGATAACGTCAATTTCTTATCAAAATTTCGCCATAGACTAGATCAAAAAGTGACGGGTTCGCTCTGGCCTTAAAAATTATTATAATAATAATAAAGAGAAAAATATAACCAAGCTTATATACAATATAATATTTTACTATCTCTTAGTGTTATCAAATAAGGCAGTCTTAAAAAAAAAATAAAAAATAAAATACACAAACATCTTAAGAAAGCATCTCTGTGTTACCACGCATCTCAATGTAACTTTAAATAAAAAAATTCAAGGGATGATGTACAGCTAAGAGATTCTATTGAACTATAGACCATTTCGGAAATTACATACAGAGAAATCAACACATAGGGGCGAGGCAATACTAAATTAATTAAGAGGTCATCCATAAAACAGCCCAATAATTACTTGTTCACGATGACCCTTGTGGTCATAAAAGTTATACATTTTCGACTCAAAATTGCCCACTTTTCCAAACTTCGGTCCTTCCCAACTTTATGGTAATAACAAGAAGTGATATCTAGTTTACTAGGGAGAAGGTATAAATTAGCCACATTTCTAGCTTTATCTCCAGTCCAAACGTAGCCTGTCCGGAGTTAATCCCGGCCGCCTCTAAATTACAAACAGCATCTCATTGGTTCTTGAAAACTCACGTCAGCGCGACGCGAATGACGAAAATTGGGTATTTTCCGACTGAGGAGAGACGAAATAGCCCGGCCTCATTTTACGCCCCCCCTTGTATTTTGAAAGGGGGACTGGGACTATGGCCCGCGAATACTTAGGCATCTTATACCTTCTCCCTAGTAAAATAGATATCGCTTCTTGGTAATACTCTGTAGATTTGGCATCTTAAATAGTTCATTATCACTTTAAAAATAATATAAAAAAAGTAACTCACGATATACGGGATTTTTAAAATTTTCAGTAAAAGATGCCGGGTGTAGATTTTATTTAAAACGAAATCAAGAAAAAGTAGATAAATTAGAAGTAAAAATATAAAAAAATAAATATTGGATACGGTAGTTAAAAATCGGCGTATCAAATCAGAACATCTGTTGTATAAATTATAATTAATTGTAAATATACATAAAGAAAGAAAGAAGCTCGTTATATACCAGTCTCTATAGAATTGCTTTAAGTAATAATATGATAAATAAAAACTCAAGGTAGACGTTCGAATCTGAAAAAATGAGTCATTCCAACAGATAGTGCAAAAAGAAGAAGAAAGACTTTTAAACTAAACCGCCTTGTTAACCTTGGAATTAATTCCAATTCTTTTCAAAAGAAAAACACACTTCTTTAGAGAGACTGTCTGTCTACCATTTTTGTTAAGATGTTAATAAGGTAAAAAGAATTATAATAATAATTATCGTAATAAACATGGATGGTGGCTTACTTTTAAAAGAAGTTCGTATATACGCCCTTTTTTTGCAAAATGTTTCTTTCTCTACTTTAAACTCTTATTTAAAATTAAATATAGCTTAGTTTCGAGTATGAGTTAGAAATAATTTCGAAAATATTATTTAAAATAGCGTGAAATTTGGGAGGGGAATCTCGTGAAATTTCATGTATTTTCAAGGGAATCTCGTGAAATTTCGTGTATTTTCAAGGGAATCTCGTGAAATTTAGTGTATTTTTAAGGGAATCTCGTGAAATTTAGTGTATTTTTAAGGGAATCTCGTGAAATTTAGTGTATTTTTAAGGGAATCTCGTGAAATTTCCTATATTTTTAAGGGAATCTCGTGAAATTTCCTATATTTTTAAGGGAATCTCGTGAAATTTCCTATATTTTTAAGGGAATCTCGTGAAATTTCCTATATTTTTAAGGGAATCTCGTGAAATTTCCTATATTTTTAAGGGAATCTCGTGAAATTTCCTATATTTTCAAGGGAATCTCGTGAAATTTCCTATATTTTTAAGGGAATCTCGTGAAATTTCCTATATTTTTAAGGGAATCTCGTGAAATTTCCTATATTTTTAAGGGAATTTCGTGAAATTTCCTATATTTTTAAGGGAATCTCGTGAAATTTCCTATATTTTTAAGGGAATCTCGTGAAATTTCCTATATTTTTAGGGGAATCTCGTGGAATTTCCTATATTTTTAGGGGAATCTCGTGAAATTTCCTATATTTTTAGGGGAATCTCGAGAAATTTCCTATATTTTTAGGGGAATCTCGAGAAATTTCCTATATTTTTAGGGGAATCTCGTGAAATTTCGTGTATTTTTAAGAGAATCTCGTGAAATTGGGAAGGAGAATCTCGTGAAATTCCGTGTATTTTTAAGGGAATCTCGTGAAATCCGGACGCGTTGCACGATATATCATGGAGAATCTCGCGAAATAAGCTAATGAAACCAAGAAAAAAAAAACCCCGAGGTAATTTTTAATGAAGTGACTATCCCCTTGGAAAGTTAAAAGTTCTTAAAACGGTAACGCCTTAAATTCAAGACTCAAAAAAAGAAAACATCTATTCAAATTTGAATTTATAACTGCGTGCTACGTAACTACAAAATCTATATTTATAATATTTGGGGTTCCTGGTGATTTTGTAGTTGTAGGAGGAGGGCGTTTTATATTTTTGAAATCTTAATAATGCACCGGGGCAAAAGAAAAAAAAGAATTAATAAATTTCAATACAAGCCCGAAAAGTGACAGGTACTTTTAAAAATAAATTTTCCTGGTTGGTACCCCATTGCGATTTTTTAAAATATCGAAAAAGAAAGTAAGCGGTTATTTTTTTAACCAGGCTAGAGCTAATATTTCGAAATTTATGATTATTACAATTTTGGATTAAACTGGTTTCGATTAAAGTGATAGTAAACTTAATATTTTTTATTTCTACTATTAAGTTTTTAAAAATTTCTTTTGACTTCACCTTCCCTTTAAATTTTTTTTCTCCGTAAATTTTTTTCTCCGTATAGTGGCGCCATCTAGACGGTTGTATTACATCATGGTATTATTTACTTTAGGCGCTTTGGTTAAGTTTTAACTCTCCCGTCTCGTATTAAGGCCAATCAAAAAAAAAAAGACTTTAAATTTTCAAGTATTACTTTTTGGCGCAATTTAGAAAATTATCCGGTATGACGTCACTCCACTCCGTTGTACCAATTCATCCAGCCACCCACGCGCTTCGCCTCGGTTTTATAATTTATTTCAATCGTGTTTAATTTGAACTAAATAGTGTCGAAATATTTCCCTTTAGACCCCTATTATTAAAACCTCTCTTACGTAGTTACGTAAACACGCCGGCATTTAAAAAAAAAAAATAATGAAACCGGTATTTTTAATTTATTTTAGTGAAAATATATCCGAGTTTCGTTCGCATTTAATTTTTTAATTCTTTTATTTTAATTAAAATTACGGATAGTAAAAATTTATTCGTGTTGTCTGTTTATACTTTTTCCTTATATCTATGTCTAACTTCTCGGTTTCGTTCGCATTTGAGTTTTCTCTAACTTTTTAGTCTTGTTCGCATTAAAATTTTACTTTTAAGAAAACTTGAATATGGCAATAATTATATTAAATTTATGTGCGTCGTCTGCTTATAACAATCTGTATATCTAAGCCTAATTTCTAATATTATTTCTATTTATTAAAAATTCCCGTTGGAACACTTTTACTTCACTTAATTTTATATTTTTGCTTTACTATTTCTTTGAAGTTTATTTTTTTTTAATTATTTTTAATTTTCATTTTATTTATTATTTTGTATTTTTATTTTTTTCGTTTTCGGTTATTATTTTGGTTCATACAAAACAAACAAACAAACAATCAATCAATCAATCAATCAACAATTAAGACACAACGATAGCAACGAAATTGAGCCAATTTTAGGGGGAAATTGGCAATTGATTTTAGGACCGGATGAAACCCCGGAAAATTGGTGAGTCTAATTAATTAACAGACTAATTAGTCCATTTAATTAAATATACAAAAAAAAATAAATTTTGAGAGTGTAGATGGCGAAAAACGCCGTACATTCCTAGGTAGTTCCAACGAATATTGAGAATCAATAATTCTATGGTTTTCAGCCGTTTGCTAGGTTGATTTTTCAAATAGAAAATTCTTTGGGAAAATGGGAAACCAAGGCGCTCAAGGACTATAATTTCAAGGCGCTCAAGGACTATAATTTCATTAAAACTATTTTTTTAGATACTATTCAAATTTCTTTATAAATTTTTAAATAAATATATTTTAATAAATAGATAAAAAACGTTAATGAATATTTCTCAATAATCAAAGATTTGCACCGAGAAATAATTCAATAACCTTTCAAGTGCTTTTAGATACAAAAAAAGATCCTAGACCTAAATTATTTAAGATAACTTTAATAACTTTTCCATATTTAATAAAATTGACAAAATTCATAGATAAGACCTATTGTACCGATACCCTACAATTACAACATTAAAATCGCGTTAAAAGCAAAAAGAACGTATCTGCAGATACTATATTATATACAAAGATAGGGAGGGTGACGTAATCTACCAAAATAAATGTCAGGGGGCCCCCGATAAAAAGAATATATATCCCCAGAATGGATAAGCATAAGCTAGTAGTAGTGACACTCTACGATAAAGTCATCCCCCTTCGCCATGGATAAGATAAAAAAACATGGCCGGAGTAAGTTAGGCTTAGCAAGTATATATAAAGCTAAAAAAAATATCAAAAATTAATAATATAAAAATACTGTCATATGATTGGTTTATCTAAAAATACGTTCTTTAACCGTGAATAAGTTTGTTGTCTCCAGTTACAAGGAAAGGGCATCTCAAAGCCTTTTACTAAATTAAACACAATGAAAAAATAGCGTTATGTGTCAATGCATAATTTTCAGGCTAGGATGATTGATACTATTTAAACCAGGAGGCCTTTCTACTTGATATTGCATTTTCTCCGCCAAGTAGCATGGCCTCCTGGTGTAAAAGGTATTAATCCTCCTAGTCTGAAAACTAGGTATAACAACAGATTAATAAATTAAATAAAGATACGTGTTTTTGCCGCAAAATTACTTAGTTTCAGTTACGTGGTAAAGGCAGCACCTCCCAGTCTTTGCTTATATTAATGATTTCCCATAACAGCTTAAATAAATGAAGTAACTAAAGATACGTCTTTTTGCCATTAAATTTCCTAGTTTCAGTTACGTGGTAACGGCAGTTGCAGCACCTCCCAATCTTTTCTTATATTAAAAAGCCTCAATGATTTCCCATAACAGCTTAAATAAATGAAGTAACTAAAGATACGTCTATTTGGCACTAAATTCCCTCCTTTCCGTGAATAAGTATGTAGTATCAAGGGCGAACGTATAATTTTCTCTTCCCCCCTCTCCAGAACTAGCTACATCGTAAAGGCACCTCCTATGCCTTTTACTATATTAAATCCTATAGAAAGATATAATGAAATGCTAGTATAAGAGTTTCCTGGAGGCTCCTAAGGACTAACAACAGTGTGGTAGTGCCGCCGGTACACCGACCGAACGTTACGCATCTCGTATCGTAAAGTTGGAACTTGAACGACGTTTTAGTTTAGGCTTGGCATTTGCCGTTCGTAGACTGGCGCGTGAATTTCCGTGTGTACGTCTATTTTTTCTATCTGAGAACTTGAAGACGTGTTGTTTTGTTGGTCACCAGTGTTAATCATTTAAAGGACAGTTGTTCTCATAGACCACTGTATTTTATATAAGGAAAAATATACCAGTACGAGTATAGAATAATAAGAAAGAAGTAAAAAAAAAAAAAAAGGTTGAAAAATCCGACGCCAGTTTGTCGGCGCGTAAATCGAAAATCGTGTCGCGCCCTAAAACGCTGCTACTCTCGCACTTTCTCTTCTTCTGTGTTTTTGAAAAGTGTTTGTATCTGGTACTATAGTATCTGCCGGCCGGCAACTAAGGGATATAACTACATACTTTCATTTTTTTGGATTAAAATAATTTAATTCGTATTTAAATTAAAAGGTAAGATATAAGAATCGCCGTTCATTTTGTTGTTAAATTTGTGGGGGTTTTTTTTTTATCATAAGTTTTGCATTGATGACAAAGGCTTAGTGAATGAATTTTGAATTTAATAGTTAATTTATTTATTTATTTATTATTAAATTATGGTGCGAGTCTAAAGTATTAAGGTTATATTTAATGTTGCAAAGATTGATATAAATTTAACCATAATCTATTAGTTAATTTAGTTATTAAAAGTTAATTTCAAATGTATTTATAACAGTCTATAAATTTTAAAGTTTTAATTTTTTCTTAACAAGAGTTATGATTATGGATACTTGTTAATTAATTAATAACTAAATAATATTCGTGCGTATAAGTTAAACTGATTGAGTACTACTAATGGCAGACACCACGTTTCTTCCTTGGAGGAAGTAACTTCCTCAGTGTTACTTCCCCATACACGTGAAATTTTAATAAAATCCAAAGCGTGTTTTTTGTTTCATTTAACCAACAGACAGATTAAGGGCGTGGTTCAGCGTAATCCTCTAATACTACATCTTCCCTTGATTAGAATCTAATCTTAATATATATATATTAATTAAATTAATTCAAATAATGATAGTGTGTATATAATCATAACTTTACTAATCTTAATATTTTAAATAATTAAAAACTACGCTTGTAGTTTTAAACCAATAATATTTAAAATAATTAAAAAATACGCCTGTAGTTAAGTTTTAAACCAATTAATTAAATTTTAATTGTGTACTATCAATTTTTATCTAATTTAATCTTACGTCATCACTACAAATTCCTCGTTGTTGGTTTTATTAGTTTCGATAGAGAGCCTAAATTTCTTAGATTGAATACTGGGAACTATTTAGAAAGAGAGAGGGGGGTCCTATTTTTAATTGAATGACGGTTTTTAGGCGTGGATATATCAAGCTCTGAACTAAAATTGCGCCTTGTGGTGGCTTTGGTATCCCCCCCCCCTTCTAATCACCCTCCCTGTTAAGCCTTGTTCAGTTTCTAGGCTAGGATCCTCTTTGTCAAAAAGCGCGTGGGTGGTGGGAAAAGTTTGCCAGTACTTGTGAATGTCAAAAGTCCTTAAGTCTATCTATAGTTCGTATTATCTTGTGTTGTTCAATTCAAAATTCTGATGTCTATGGGGGGAAATAATTTACGAAATACCGAGATCTTGATTAGCAATTAATTATATATTATAAGTTTAACATAGATAACCAATAATATTTGCTAATTTTTTAGTATTTTAGACGATTAGAAGGCGATTGTAATCAGTTTAATCTAATCCTTTGAATATATATAATAATTTAACATCTCTATGTAAGAATGTCTCACGGCAACCTGTCTAACCTTACTTATAGAAATAACGAATCTAAAACTAAACCTAACTAACCTAACCCAAGACTAAAACTAACAAAACCAAAAAATAATGAAGCTAAATTAACCAAAAATTTATTTAAACTACTAAACTGGCCTAAAACTAACAACTTAACCTAATCTAAACTAGCCTAAAACTAACCTAAACTAGCCTAACCTAAACCTAATCTAGCCTAACCTAATCTAAACTAGCCTAAAACTAACCTAGCCTAACCTAATCTAATCTAAACTAGCCTAAAACTAACCTAGCCTAACCTAATCTAATCTAAACTAGCCTAAAACTAACCTAGCCTAACCTAATCTAATCTAATCTAAACTAGCCTAAAACTAACCTAGCCTAACCTATCCGAAAACTAACCTAGCCTAACCTAATCTAAACTAGCCTAAAACTAACCTAGCCTAACCTAATCTAATCAAAACTAGCCTAAAACTAACCTAACCTAAACTAGAGTAAAACTAACCTAGCCTAACCTAACCTAAACTAGAGTAAAACTAACCTAGCCTAACCTAACCTAAACTAGAGTAAAACTAACCTAGCCTAACCTAACCTAAACTAGAGTAAAACTAACCTAGCCTAACCTAATCTAAACTAGAGTAAAACTAACCTAGCCTAACCTAATCTAAAATAGTCTAAAACTAACCTAGCCTATAACCTAAATCTAAACTAGTCTAAAACTAACCTAAACTAGCCTAACCTAAACCTAATCTAGCCTAAAACTAACCTAATCTAGCCTAAAACTAACCTAATCTAGCCTAAAACTAACCTAATCTAGCCTAAAACTAACCTAATCTAGCCTAAAACTAACCTAATCTAGCCTAAAACTAACCTAATCTAGCCTAAAACTAACCTAATCTAGCCTAAAACTAACCTAACCTAAACTAAACTTTTAACTCAATAATTTAACAACTCTATGGTTCTGAGAAAATGACATGTAGTTCGTCAGGTAAAAATTCCGCGAGTTATAATGTCGATAAGTGACCAATGAAAAATATTTGGCGCCAAAAATGAGTGTCCAGGCGTTGTCCGTCGGCGACAAAGAGTCGTAGATTTACCTTAATGGCTGTTTTTTATCGCCGGCGGTCTATCAGTGATTCACGTAAAGGCGCCATAGTATAGTCAGAAGGCAATTATATAAATTTAGCCAAGCCTATCTCATCTCGTATACGGAATTGTTGGTATAGTGGACTTCCGGTCTGTAGTGGTATATCGCACGATCTCTAAAAACTTCATCTACTTTGTTTTTATGGCCAGAAATAGGTCAACACGTAGGTGGCAGCTATAGTTTTAATTGTATTTCTCTTAATTAAAATTAAAATTAAAAATAGGATGAAGCTCGTTTTTTTGGAATTTCCAGCTGGTTTCAATTTATTTTATAATTCTAATTTTCTTTAATAAAAAATAATTTATATTTAAAGACTGTTAATACTACCTAACTACCTATATTATTAAATTTAATTATTTTAAATTAGTTTAAATAATTAATATTAATATTTCTATTTTTTTAGACACCCCAAACCCAATAAAGGATGGGTGTAAGTCACTAATGAAAAATTAAATCAAGGCACATTTTTAGTGAGGAGTTTTCCAGAATATTAATCCGGTATGTGGATAATCCAAAAACACTAGATATGGCTTCAAAAGTTACTGCAGCATGTCCTTCAGTTTTTAAGCCATATTTAACGCCTTTATTTTCCACATTCCGGACGTTCCATTTTAAAGGGAAGGTGAAAAGTAAAATCAAAAGATTTTTTGTCGATTCTTCTACAAATAACAAGACCTTCGAATGATTTTAAAATTCAAATTAATAGACTAATAGCACCCCATGTTATTTCCCCATAGAGCTTAATACAGTCGAAGACAGAGGGCTGCCATTACCCTATTTGAGATTAGCACCTCCGACCAATCGCGTAACGCCCTGCCTTCTTAAGAAAAATTCTCCCTCCCTCCTTTTTCGAAAAAAGTCTTTAGTGACGATCCCCTCGATTTTGAGTGACAGTAAATCATAAAAATAATATAATAAAACTAAAAAAAAAAAAAGAAAAAAGAAAAAAGAAATACTTGAGCCTGGAGCTAATATGAGTAAGATAGGATGGCTATTTTTGGGGCAAGGCTTAGCTATAGATTCTCGCAGACTCACATTCAGTGTATTCTTAAAAATTAGGTCACTGATATCACGAACCTCTTCTCTTTTCTCTTCTAATCCAGACCCGACAACCACCACTTTCATTCTCGATTGAATTCATTCTATTTTAAAATTTCTCTTTAGAATCAATTTCCCTCGAGGGTTCCCTTTTCAATCGAGACATTTCTAAAGAAAAGATTAAAAAAACCCGTGATGGAGTGTCGCCTAGAGGCAACTAAATACATTCTACTTAATTCTTAAATCGGAGAGAAAGTTAAAATTCTTATTATAATAAAATTCATATTCTTTTTTTCTATCTCTCAATAAGTAATATCAGGGATAGATTTAATTTTACAGGTAGGAATGGAGAACAGAGTAATATCTGGGCGCGCGTCAAAGTCCCGGACCCCCTTTCCCGCGGGACGGAGGGGGTATGAAAGAAGAGGCGGGTCATAGCGACAGAGGTAAAAAGGAATTACGTATTTTTCGCAGTCGCCCCATCAGCAACATCATAAAAACGTTGTTTAAGTGAGCCAATATGAGTCGGACTGAAGTAAATACTAACCGTTCTTCATTCCTACTTCTAAAATTAAATCTATCCCTGGTAATATCATAAGTTGTAAGCCTTTGACAGCGTATCACCAGGCGTCGCTTAACTTCGGATCTATGACCTACGTCACTTCATGACAGTTTGTAACCAGTGACAAACTTATGGCCAACATATCTAATCAACTTATGTTGTTACTTAGTTAAGGGATTTACTTTTGGTGAAAAACTAGTTCTAATACGTCTACTACTACTGACAATTTGGGCACAAAATAATAGTCTCATCGTGAATTTAGGATGAGTCTAAAAAAATGTTTTTTGTTATGTTAGGTAGGAACAACGCTTATGGGTCAAGGAAGACTCGTTATGAAATTTATTTCTCGTCTTTCAACTTTTCATTTTAAATATATTGAATTTATGAAAAAAAAAGAAAGGAAAAATAGACGCGTAGCTTTTTTTAAATCAAGTTTCCTCTGAAAGAGAAGAAGAAATTGTTGGAGAATTTCGTCAAAGTGTATATAAACCGAAATAAAATAGGCTTAATATTGTACTAGTAACTTGGGCAAATGGCCTACAACAGTCTAACTTGGGCTCCCATTCAATAATATCCGATGTTCTCAGTGCTCACCGTCTTTAACGTTAAGCCTATTTGGTTTCAAAGTCTTTTAGCAAAAAAAAATAAAACTAAATCAATGTACAGAGTAGGGAAGGCTTATTTTTATGGGTACTGGAAAAGAAAAAAAATGTCTTTGTCAATTCATTGATTCAAGCTCCCCCTGGGCCTTATGGGACCGTCTAAACTCTCCCCCCCCCCGGTGGTCCATTCTTAGTCTGGTGGTCTAAAATTGTACGCGTTATAGAAAAAGGCGGGAAAGAAAGTGACAGGTCAAGCTGGGAACGCTGGGAAACGAGTGAGCTAGCGCGAGCGACGTCTGCTTAGATATTGGCGCGAAATAGCCTAGAAAAGCTCGCGCTAAAAAATTGGATCAAAGGAGCGCGTGGAGGGGTAAAAGAACAGCACGCGGAAGGGAGGTTGGTATCTGATAAAGGAATGGGCGGGAAAAGAAAGAGAAGGGAAAAAGCGGCACGTGGTTGTCATAGCAACCGTGATCTCCTGACAAAGGCCCATTTTGCCATGGATTCTTTCATACATACGCCTTTGGTGGAATCATTAAGGTTCCCTAGAAACCTTGAAAGTAATTCGATTCCTCTCCGTCCATATTTTAGGCTTAAAAATCGAAATTGCGGGGCTTTTTTTACAGTTCACATTAAAATTAGGAAGAAAAAAATAAGAGAAAAGAATTACTGGGTCTTTGAGTCGCAGGATGAAATTTATGAGCTGTATTTTTTGTGGTATATCAAGGTCAAGGAAATTAATTAATTAATTAATAGACCATTTACAAGTCCACTAAATTTAGTCCGTATTGTTGAAAGCCCTATCTAACGTCTTTGGAAAACAAGGTGGTCAAACACACCACTGTATTAAATATTTTACCCCTTGATTTTTGCAAATGCACAAATGGTCTATTAATTTTTGTTTTAGCAAATAAACAATGTACTCGGTCGCAAAAATTTACTTCTTTACAAACTAAATTTACTGGTCCTCTTTAAAATTAAATACATAGGAGGATTCATAGCATTTACACAAGGAGGCCATGCATGCAGGCTTCAAGTATTACACAATGAAGCCAGACTCCAAAGCTAGGCCTCCTTGTATAAACGGTATAAATCCTCCAAGTCTTAAAAACTATTTACAGTCCGTGATACGAGAAGTTTTCTTTTTTTAAAAAAGGTAGTTACCAGTTATTCTAAACTCTAAAGCATGAAACATTTTGGGGCTCATAAACTGAAAATATGGACTAAAAACTAAACTGCTAAAAGTCTAATCTACTTTCAAAAACCACCACCCAGTTTTCGAAGAGGAAGTTCGTGTCAGTGGTCACGACTTTTAAAAGGAACAAGGCCTTTTTATCAGGCAACTTAAAATAAAAAATAAAAAAAATAAATAGCACTTGCGCTTGCTACGAAAATCCCACTACCAAGTTTTTGTGTTAGAAAGAATTTTAAGTTGCAAAATAAAATATAAAAATAAAATTTGGGACTTTTGTTCGCGAACGGACGGACCAAAACAAAAATTGAAAAAAAAAAAAAATACAAAAAATGGCGCGAGCTTGAATATAAAAAAAAAATAAAAATCAAAAAGTAAATTCCACGAGCTCGTGCAAGCGTGCAGTGACACATAGGGAATGGACGGGCGAACCATCTCTTGTTGTAGTCTGCTACAAAACGTATATTAAGCCTAAATTCATTCAACCCCCCCCCCCCCTATCTCCCCCTTTGGGCCGAGAAAAACCCGCACGTTTTTTAAGTTAAAAGAAATAAATTCAGGAAAGTTTTTCTCAAAAAAGAAAGGTTTTTGGTCAAAATTTATGTTCAGTTTTCTCTATTAAAGAAATAAAGCTTTGGTTTAATAAAATAAAGGGTTTGAAGTTAACTGAAAATAAGTCGAAATAACGTTTTTAACTTATGGAAGGGAAAAGTGCAGCGTGGTAATATAAAATAGCCAAAAGAACGTTTGATTCCTTTCTCTACAGGGTGTTTTAAAAAGTTGGGGTGGTAGGAACGAAATACATTGGGTTTTAAGTGATTTTTAGTCGTAAATGTATCTTCCATGACCAATTTCGGCATCAAGTTAAGATTGGAGTAATCATACCTTTGTTTGGGATGTTCCTTAAAGGGGGCTAACCGGCGCTGTTGGGGTGAAGTCCACCCTTAGTTCAGGGGGAAAACACCCAGCTCTTTGGCCATAAGGAATGGCGCCACCGTCGCGGTGGGCGGGTAAGCAATATGCTAACCAACACTTTGACCCCCCCTTCACCCCAACAGCTCCGGCCAGCCCCTTTAAGGCAAAATATCGTAGAAATCACATTTTCGACTCAAAATCTCTCATAAAACCCACTGCTCTTCGGTCCTACCAACCTCACTTTCTTAAACACCCTGTACAAATAAAATAGAGTTAAAAGTGCGCGCCCTTGGTTCTATTTCCCAACACAGCGAATCTCCCCATACGTGCTTACAAACCCGTATAATACTGGTAGTTAAAATTCCAAGGTTATAAATAAATATAAATGCCATATTAAAAATATATATCCGCACCCAATCATATTTGATTAAAAACCCTGACGTCATTAATACGCTTTTACTTTTATAATAAAAACAAGGAAGTAACAGCAACGCTTTACGTGACAATTTTTATTTTTTTATTTTTTTAAAAAAGTGTTTATTTTTGTACGTAGCTGTTTTTAAACTCGAGAATGTCCCAGGCTGAAAGGCGTGAACGGTTTAAACATCTCATAAACCCATGGTACATTCTCAGTACGAAATAACCGTCGGTTAAAGGCATTTTCAATAAGTTTATAAAACCTTTGAAACTTTAAAAGTCTTTGGAGATTTTTCGGGGAAGTGTTTGTTCGATGAAGCGGAACTACTAAGGTCCAAAAATTTACGAAGCGTTACGTCGTATCTTAAGATAGCTAACTCCCTAGACGACTAGTAGTAGTAACATTCGAGACCCCCCATCGATTTAACCCGCATAAAATAAATACATAAATAAATAAATAAATAAAAACCGTGAAAATTGGTTTCTCAGTGAACAAACTGACGGACAAAAACACTGCAATCCCATGCCATAACACTACATACATACAGATTTAATTTTCCGCATACCCCATCCCATTTAATTTTTAGAAAGAGGTTGAATTTATCGTATATGGCAAAGCACAAGGTATTGAACTTTAAACATTAATAAACACGAGGAATTTTGGCGCCAAAAAAAAAAAAATCGAGCTCGTGCGATATTTAAGCGGGGAAAAATGTGCTATAACATTTCGCGCGCGATTTTTAGCGCCAAAACAAAATAAAATAGAGCTCGTACGATATTTAAGCGGGGAAAAAAAACGTGCTATAACATTTCGCGCTCGATTTTTCCTCGTGAAAGTCTTCAGACATTTAGCGCGTGCAATCCGGTACTCATATTTTTTCCCCACTCATAAATACCTAGACAGTATTGTACTCTATGTTCTTCTGATAATTTGCGCGGGAGACAATAATTTTGGCGCGCTTTTATACTGTAGTTATTTTCTGTTTTTCTTCTCGTTCCCCCATGAGCCGCCGAAAGAGTTGCGCCTGACCCAATTGCCCGCAATTTTCATCGACGCAGAATCGGGCGCGAGATCCTTCTCTCTCTCTCTTCTCCTCTCTTTTGCTCCCCATCCACGATTCCGCATCCCAACAGAGAGAAATAGAGAGAGACCCAAGCATCCGTTTAGTCGCGAGCTTTCGCTAGGCCACAAGCGCCGAAACTTAGATTCGATCCGTGTTGGTCGTTGTTATAACGTTGGTTACCAGGGGTACCAGTGTACCAGACACCTTTTTTTGTTTTTAATGGTGGTCTAATTCGCCCGGGTCTAACAATCCAATAGAAACTTGCGAAATTTAAGTTTTAATTAAATCGTGGTAATGTAAAGTGATTAATTTTAATTAGGATTAAAAGTTTTCCGCGGCGGTTTTAAAAGTTCACCATTATGGTGGCCCAAGACGAATGTCAAAATAATTTAACTAAGTAAGTTTGAAATTAATTTATTGAATTAAATATGGAATACGTTTTTATTATCAATATAAAATCATTAAAATTATTGTTAAGTTGCATGAGAATAATTGCAGGATTGCCATAAAATTGCGGATTCAAATTCTCTCCATGCATGGCTCTTTCCCTGACTTTCCCAGGGATATTCCCTAAACTAAATGGCCGCTGTCCTTTTCAAAATTCCTTGTCTTTTCCAGGTTTTCCCTGACTATTTAAAGAGATTCTCCTTAATCTAGCTGGCCGATTTATCCATTTTTAAATTCCCTGGCTACCCTGACTATTTCCAGGGATTTTCCCTAAACTAAATGGCCGATTTATCCATTTTTAAATTCCCTGGCTACCCTGACTATTTCCAGGGATTTTCCCTAAACTAAATGGCCGATTTATCCATTTTTAAATTCCCTGGCTACCCTGACTATTTCCAGGGATTTTCCCTAAACTAAATGGCCGATTTATCCATTTTTAAATTCCCTGACTTTTCCAGGTTTCCCCTGACTATTTAAAGGGATTCTTCTTAACCTACCTGGCCGATTTATCCATTTTTAAATTCCCTGACTTTTCCAGGTTTCCCCTGACTATTTAAAGGGATTCTTCTTAACCTACCTGGCTGATTTATCCATTTTTAAATTCCCTGACTTTTCCAGGTTTTCCCTGACTATTTCCAGGGATTCTCCTTAACCCAGCTGACCGCTATATCCATTTTTAAATTCCCTGACGTTTTCCAGGTTTTAGTTACCCTATGGCAACCCTGAATTCCGATACGTTGACGTCAAAATTGAGTTCATCAGCTTATCTTATCAGTTAATTTAATATAAAGTTTATCAGACTTCGTATCTGACATTCCAAAGTGTTGAAAGATGCTTTTCAATATTATCTGATAAATCAGTTAGAATATAGCGTCAATATTCCTGATATGGGATCTCGCAAAAGGGGTCCAATTTGTATGGGGCCTAATTTTGGGGATATCCACCAATTTATCATTATAAATCTTTATGGACCTCCCCAAACTTTTAACTAGAAAAAAAAAAATTAGCGCCGTTTTAATTAGTGCCGGCATTGCGTTTAATGTTAACGAGCTGGAACTTGTACCAAGTTCGTACCAATATCAAAATGCAATGGTAAACAAACCTAATCCCTTATACTAGTAGGTCATTATCCACGAAGCAAACTAGGGATGGGACAAACTTTAATCATTTCTATTGTTAATTACCATCTTAGAATGAAGGCAAAATTACGTTGAAGTTAGGTAAGAAATGAATCTTTCTTAGATTGTAAAAAGCAAAATATACTAGACGTATTTTTAAAAGCAGGTTGAGTTGCCAATTTGCAGACGGGCCAAACATTAAATTTAAATTTAGAACTAAAACTTCATAGCGCGGGATTTTTAGTTTCTATAGAAACAACTCAGTCGGTTAGTGGAACAAAAACTAAAATATATATATATAATTATATATTCTAATTAAATTAAATGTTTTTTCTTTTCTTTTATAATCCCTATAACTGATTGATTGCTTAGGCAGGGCTCCCACCATGTCCCTAAAATACCTAAAACCCCCTACTTTTTTTTGAGGTCCCTAAACCACCATAGAATTGTGATTTGGTCCCTAAATCACCATATTCCTAGTTTAATGTGCCATCAGCTTATAATATTCAACCCAAAGTCCAATTTACACATTTAAATTTCTTATTTTGTTGAAAAACGAAAAAAGACTGTTAAGTGTGATAGAATTGTGATAGATAAAACGTGGTAATGTAATAAACAAAAACTAAGTCAGTTTTATGATAAAATATTTTTACAAATATCTGACTATGTCATTTTGTGAAAATATAAGTTCAAATAAAGATCCCATTTTGGTTCCTATTTGGTCCCTAGTTTAAAAAATTCGGTGCCTATTTCACCCTATTTCTAGCCTAAAAAATTCCCTATTTCCCTACTTTTTTTTAAGATTTTGGTGGGAGCCCTGCTTAGGCCTAATTAATTTAATTAACAACCGAAGTTTTAATTGTTTATCTCACCGTGTATTATTATGAATTTACGATGCAAATTCAGGCGAGTACGTGCAGATTCAATGTTTACGGGGCATTACAGATTTGGGTCATATTATCATAGCTCTAGAGTCAAAACACTGTCAAAATAGCGAATTTACGATCGAAAATTTCCCGTTCAGGGACTATAAACCTTTCATCGTTTTATATCAATTGTAATAAATTCTTGGAATGATAACCTATAAGGTCCATTTCCCAATCCTATCTATTGGAAAGGGCCCCTTATGGAATTTGAGAGAGGCTTTTGTATTTTAAAAACCAACCAATTTAAACTTCATTTTTACAGCAGAGTTTTCAGCGTTTTTTGGCTCTTTAAAGAAGCACGTGCTTTTTTGGCGCTTTTTAGAATAAAGCTAGTTAATTTTTGGCGCATTTAGAAAGAAGCACGTTCATTTCGGCGCTTTGTAGAAAGAAGCGCGGTTTTTGGCGCTTTTTAGAATAAAGCGGGTTACTTTTGGCGCCTTTTAGAATAAAGCGGGTTACTTTTGGCGCCTTTAGAAAGAAGCACGTGCATTTTGGCGCTTTGTATAAGGAAGCTCGTGTTTTTTGGCGCTTTTTAGAATAAAGCGGGTTAATTTTGGCGCCTTTAGAAAGAAGCACGTGCATTTTGGCGCTTTGTATAAGGAAGCTCGTGTTTTTTGGCGCTTTTTAGAATAAAGCGGGTTAATTTTGGCGCCTTTAGAAAGAAGCACGTGCATTTTGGCGCTTTGTATAAGGAAGTTCGTGTTTTTTGGCGCTTTTTAGAATAAAACGGGTTAATTTTTGGCGCCTTTAGAAAGAAGCACGTGCATTTTGGCGCTTTTTAGAATAAAGCGGGTTAATTTTTGGCGCCTTTAGAAAGAAGCACGTGCATTTTGGCGCTTTGTTCAAAGAAGCACGTGCATTTTGACACCATTAGAAAAGAAGCACGTGCCTTTTTCCCGCCTTTTATGTACCTGATTTCTATTTACAGCATCGAATGATAGATAGCGCGTGACTGTTAATACGAATTAGGTATAAGTACATCATTATATTACAAAGCACGTGGAGGTACAAAAATAAAAACAATCACGTGACCTCTGACCTCCTTTTGTTTAACTTGTAGCGTAATAAATAAGTATCATTCAACCCTGAATCGTCGAAACGTAACGCGACGACGACTTAAAAAAAGAAGAAAATGTGTATTATTTAAAACTACCGTTACGTTCTAGTAAATACACCACCGTAAATATCATAATAGACTATTTTAAATCAACTCGCGCGTCGTCTCAAATCAACATTTGACATTATTAGAAAGTAAAGCCTTCTTACAAAAGGCTACCAAGAAAACTGCAGATGCATTGTATAAACATAATGAGTCCTAATTCTTATTTCATTGACGCACTACATTTTTTTTTAAAGATTCGTATTCTATAGTCACTCCATTAGTACTCAATATAGAGATAGGGCACTGGTTTGGTTTCGCGGCTTTAAACGGATAATGCTAAACTAATAACGTTGCCATTAGCCTTCTAAATAAAACAAGATGGCCCCGGCCAGATTACACTTTTGCGCGCCCTCTAGTGACTAGAATTAGTATTACTATATTCATTGACCCCGACAAATTTATAATTTTCAGGTTTTTTTTCCATTGTTTATAAAATAGCATTCCGATTATGAATAAAACCAATCTAGTAAGAATTTGGTTTACAGTTTAATTAAATAAGTAATTAACTGTAGTGTTCAAGTCTTGGTGGATTAATTAGGCTAGATATACTAATCAATATCCAAGATTTATTCTACCATATGATTATGGTCATTCGTTACATTGGGTGGCAAGGATGCCGCTTGAGTGCGGATAAAGAAGCGAGGAGTGTTCTCTCCTATACGCGATGTACGAGGTTACCTCCCATTTTTAAATTGTGAGTAGTTTTTGGTAATCGCCATCTAATGAGCGAATTCTGTACTTTGATTTTATTCCGTATTTTAAAAATGGCCGCGGACAACAACAATCTTTATGACACAGAGTTAACCCTTTGTCAGGTCCCGAATGAAGTTTGCAAACCCATGATCTCCACTCCCTTAAATCCCTATCACTACTTTTACAGCCAAGAACGGAACATGTTCTACCCCAGCTTGCCATTTTTACTTTTCAAAACTTACTAATTACCAATGAGAATTAAAAAATATGTTCAAATCATCGGATTCACCGAGCCAAAGGATTTCAGACGAAGGTTTTGAACTTCCTGCTTTTGAACGCTAGATGGCTTTAAACACCGACGTTTAAAGAGACAAAAATACCGAATTTTACGCTTTACTTCGACGCTAGATGGCGGTATCAAAAACTACTAAGACGCAATGGCAGCCCCCCTTGAATTTGCCTGGTAAACGACAATTAGAAAATGGGGGTTACAATCAATCGATATCTGAGGATGGGGCGCCATCTAGGTTGTGTTTGGAATAGGCGGGAATTACGAATATAGCAATACTCTCCCGTGAGATTAAAACCCAGTGACTGTATGAGTCTTAAGATAATGTGAGGGTTTAACAATAAAATTCGAAGATCATTGGCAACTTGTAATATTGCGCTATGCATTTGTAACAGTTTGGTTGAGCTTAATGAGGTAGATTGTAATTCAGATTTAACTTTGTTTAAGTCACTATTTTATACTGTCCTTTATGAGGTTATTGTTATTGTGGTGAAAAGTTTGTTTAAAGTCATTATTTATACTGTCCTTTATGAGGTTATTGTTATTATGGTGAAAAGTTTGTTTAAACTCATTATTTATACTGTCCTTCATGAGGTTATTGTTATTATGGTGAAAACTTGGTTTAGCTGCTGTCTCATAGGTTGAGCCTTTCAGGCGCTCGTCTGTTTCGGAGTGGGTTGCGGCGAATTGGTGTTGCGGATGTGGTGGTGGTCCTTGGGACCAGTGACCCTCGCATTAATTATTATTTTACCGGTCCCACTATAAATTAAATTTCTAAAATGGTGAGAATAAAAAGCACGTAAAGACACAAAAGTAAAGAAGCTGGAAATTCTAATTGAATTTGAATTTTTTACTGTAGGAAAAAGTAGCATATAACAATCCATAACAGTTAACTTTTATTTCTTATCACAATTTTTCAACTAGTTGCCACTAAATATCAATCAACATGTCTAATGATATTTGAAGTTCTTAATCCTTTTCTGAACTAGCCTTATTCCTTATTGCATTTTCCATAAATTCAGCGGCAATATCTTCTCTCGCTATCAGTAAGCCAGATCAAAATCTTGTAATGTGACCATGCACTACTGAGAAATACGATTACTGACAACTAGTACTGGCTATGGTCTAGACTGTCGACTACAAGAGACTCATTCTAGAGTATAGACGCTAGACAAGATCAATAGTCAATAGAATACAAAACTTTTGTAGGGAAGTTGTAGCCAAGGAGTACTAACTACCTAGGAGTAGAATTGGTAGAAAATGAGTTGAGATAGAAAAATTCTAAAAAGGAACCCCGAATTTATAAACTGGTCCCACCGTCTATTTTTTCCAAAAACCCTAATTAATAAAGTGCTCCCTGATACCACTGACCCCAACTTTTGGAATAAATAAACTGGTCCGAGCAATTAATAAACTGGTTTGGGACTTGTAAACCTGTCTTATTTCCTACCCTGTAGTGACGAGCCCATGATGTAAACAATAAAGATGGCCGCGAGCTACGAGGTTTAAGCCTCGGTCTTTAGTGTATCGGGACGGGGGGACGGGGAGACGGGGAGTCGGGGACATGGGGTCCGAGTAAAATTGTCCATGCCCATGCCTTTTAATAATTATCTTAATGTTCTTTTTATTGATGATTGTTTATGCCTATTAATATTTATCTTAATGTTCTTTTTATTGATGATTGTTTATGCCTATTAATAATTATCTTAATGTTCTTTTTATTGATGAGCTTAAGTTGTAAATTTTTAATTTGATACTTTCAAAGTAACGTTAATTAAACCTTAAATACCTTGATTTAAATTTTCATTTATAATCCTTATTTAATTTAAGGATGATGTCAGTTTGTAAGTCTCGTTAATTTAATTCCCCCTTTCCCACAGAGAGGGTCTGAAAATTTAAATCACTTGGCAGAGACTGGAGATCTTCAACATTCAGTGACAGACTCTGAATCTCAATGGGCATTTAAAAAACTGTATAAATTTAAATTGAAATTCCAAATTATAATTAAATACTTTTTGTTTGATATGTTGATATTAACGTAATCAATCCTTGAATACTCTATTGGTACTATCAACACCATCGTTAAATTTATTACTTAAATAATATAATTTTTTTTAAATATAATAATCAAATTAGCGACTTAAAATTAGTTAACTTTAAATGAGTATGTTTCACTGATTAAAATTACATTTCTAAAAATTGTTAGGTTGATAGCACTTTCATGTTTCATGTAGAAATTTCATATTTCCGTGGATGGAGAGATGAACACGTTGATTCCGTTTGTCGTTGATTGAAATTAGATTCATTTTGATCATAAATTTCATTTTATATTTTGAGTTGTTGATTTTATGAGATTGTTGATTTTATTTTTATAATTATCACTTACGTAACTGTTATTAGTAGATGAACCCAGCGAGAGCGGAAACTGCCAAAATGATTAGTTAATTTTGCAAAGAATCTGCAATTTAATTCTGCAAAAATCTACCTATTATTTTATGTCAGTTCCGTTAAGTGATCATTTAATTTTAAACTTGCCAAACAAATAGTGAGCAATGGTACCTCCGTCCCAAACTAGTTATAGTTTTAAAACGCTGACTCGAGTTTCATTTTGTTAATACATTTAATTTTATTAGTAAATCAACCTGCCTAACTTTTAAGCAGACGAGTCTTAAAAAACGATATCATTGGTGAAATTAGAAAACTCTCTCTGCTTAGCGCGCCTTCTGTCGGGGAGAACCTTAATTTCTTTTTTGATTAATATGATAATATTAATTGTAATGTTTAAGTTCCCAAGTAGAAATCTAATCTTGCCTAGGATTAAAAAGATATATAATAATTATAAATTGCAAAAAAAAAATTGCAAGCAACTGTCTCTCCTCCTCTAGCGCGATACAATATATATTCGACAGCATCCAGTGGCGGGCGTCGGGGAGGTGGGGGGTCCATATCTAAAGCCAGACAGTTGCACAGTTCTCTCTCTCTCTCGTCTCCCGCTAAACCCACGCAGTAAGTGCGGGCGTCGGGGAGGTGGGGGGGGGTCCATATCCTAACTCTCTCTTTCTTCTCTTCAGTATAATTTATCTCGCTTTATATTACAAGCAAGCGTGGCTTCGTGGTAGAGCGCGCGGCCGGGCGTCTTCACTGACGTCTCGTATGGATTGGGATATCGCGGGTTCGAGGCCCGGCGCCGACGGGAAAATAATTTCAATTGAAATTAAATACGTTACGCCACCTATGAGGTGTGAGGTGAACTACGGGTGAATTTCGAGTCGAAAATTCGCGGGAAATTTGAAATTCAAAATATTTATTTAGTTGCAAATATCCGAACGAGTACGCGAAAAAAAGGGGGAAATGGGGGATAGAAAAGGCGCCCAGCCTGCCAGCAAGGGTCAGAACAATACTTTCGCAGCTCTAAAGAGCGCAAAAGTAAAAAGAAAACCGAGATAAAATAAAAAAGCGGTGGTTTCAAATTACATACAAGGCGAGTTGTGTTTAAAATGCGCTTACAAATTTAATCAATAAATTTAGCGTGGCTTATGGGATTATATTTGTAGAAACGGGGTCATCTACTTTCTTCGTTAAATTTAAACTATGTACATCAAAGTTATTTAAATCTTTTCAAACCCAATACAAAGATCATCATAGCAATATCATTTATTATTTAAAAAAAGGTTAGGGTTTTCCAAAGGAGTTAAGTCTAATATAGAATAATAAATAATAATAAATATAGAAAAAGGCTTAACACTCACAATCACCATTGACGCTAAGCCTTTGAAAATTTGATTCTAAAGGGTCATTTACATCTTCTTGAAAAAGGGGCCTCATAGATTATAACCGACTACGTAGGGGTCCGGATTAACCTACTTATTTTTATACGTATCAATGGAACCCCCCAAAAAATAAAATCCATTACTGAAGACCCCATACTTTCTGGGCTCCCTTTAGTTGTACAACATTTGCAGGCCCCAGGGCACTACAATACATTGGGCAAAATATTCAATATACATATGAATCATGGGGCCTCTCCCTAACAGGCATAAGACGGCCCTTATGCCACATGCGCATATACATTTGGGTTGGGCGGAAACTGACACGCAAAATGGGGGCCCTTAATATTGGTCCAAAAAAAAGTAACCTCAATAATTTTCCTTTTAAAATAAAAATCCACATAAAAGGATCTCTCCTCTTCAAAGTCAACTATACTGACACTTAAACCAACCGAAGCAACCAAGCCAAAGTAGGTCAGTTGACCTAAATAATGTAATTGCACTCGGTATACTTTCCTACACCAAAAAAAACAGCAAAAATCAATCCTCACAAGTATACCACCAAGGACAAGTCTTAGCTGACAGATAGGTGGTGTCCACTCCACTCTACTCTACTGCAATGCATAGCGAAGGACCAATAATATTCTCCCGTCTTTGATAAGGCTGCTAGACTGGAGTGGGGGTGGTATGGTATAACTTCGTCATCTTTCCACCAGGGGGATTATTTTCCCAATCGATTTAGAACCCCCCTCGTTCAAAACGTCGTATCTTTACCGCATTATCAATACCTGACTTACGACCTTATGTAACTCAACCATAACGCCAACTTTTGCCGGGTGTAGCGAGCGGGTTGGGTTTGAATGGCTATGGCTATTTGACCAAGAGGCCATTGCAGCTAAAACATACATTAATTTCTGTTGGAATTGGTCAAGGATATAACGTCAGGGTTCCCAAAGATTTTATCATTTCAATATTCCCTGGTAATTTTCCCTAACCGTCTATAAAGTCATTTTTCCCCGACCAATTTTAATTTCCACTTCAATTTGTGTAACCGACTTTATTACGTTTTAAATTGCTTAATACCATGGCATGAATACTGTAAACATATTACTCCATTCTAGTACTAACTAGTTACCAATATGAAATTCCCTGATACCCATTTTCAAAATCCCTGCCTAGGCTTTTCCTGGAACTCCAGGTACTCCATGTAAACATTACTCCATTCTAGTGCTATGCAATTCCCTGATGCCCATTTTCAAAATCCCCGCTTTTTCCTGGCACTCCTGGAACTCCAGGTACTATTGCAACCCTGAACGTTGTCGTTCGTTGGGTGCTGTATTTGTTATATAAGTGGACAGGTCAAATACGAATCGAAATCCTTCGTAGGGCTGGCTACGTTCACTTTACAACAAACCCAACCACCCAAATAATGATATGATATCTAAAAAAAAAAATTCCCGAAATTTCGCTTACTTACAAGCGGGAAATATTTTCTTGGGAACACACTAGGCTGGCTATCTTATACCCTCCCAAGTGAGTTTTAGCGCGAAAAAGTTATTTTTGTGCGAACGAGGCGAGTAAACGCGCGAGATAAATTATCAAGGTCGCCAAGGAAACCTGCCTTTATGTCAGCATCCCTTAGGGAGTGGTACAGCCCAGCCTCTTAGAATCCTATCCATGTAGAAGTTAAGAGAGAGATAGAGGGGGGAAACCCAAGAGCGTGAACCAAATGGGAGGAAGATAACTATAGTTTCTGATTCCTAGATTTTGGATATTTAATATGTTGGCCGCCCTAAACCTATGGTGATGTACATTAAACAATTAAGCAGACTTTTAACGACACAAAAGCTACGGAAACGTGACAACTGCGAAACGTCCATGGCATAAACGAAAGGGGTACTTACGCAAGTTATTACGGTAGATGTATTAGGTCTAGTAGTTTTTGAGTGGTTTTGGGCCAATGAAGATTTGTTGGTGTTATGAATGACGCAATGTTCGTAGAAGAGGTTTATATGTTCGTAGAACTATGTTGAACAGGTTTTTATGTTCGTAGAATTATGTGGAACAGGTTTTAATGTTCGTAAAATTACGTAGAACAGGTTTATATGTTCGTAGAATTACGTAGAAAAGGTTTTAATGTTCGTCGAATTACGTAGAAGAGGTTTTAATGTTCGTAGAATTACGTAGAAGAGGTTTTAATGTTCGTAGTATTATATAGAACAGGTTTTAGGTTCAAAATATGCTCGTAGAATTATGTTGAACAGGTTTTAATGTTCGTAGAATTATATAGAACAGGTTTTAATGTTCGTAGAATTATATAGAACAGGTTTTAATGTTCGTAGAATTATATAGAACAGGTTTTAATGTTCGTAGAATTATATAGAACAGGTTTTAATGTTCGTAGAATTATATAGAACAGGTTTTAATGTTCGTAGAATTATATAGAACAGGTTTTAATGTTCGTAGAATTATATAGAACAGGTTTTAATGTTCGTAGAATTATATAGAACAGGTTTAAGGTTCAAAATATGCTCATAGAATCCCGTAGAACAGGTTTTAGGTTCAAAATATGCTCGTAGAATCCCGTAGAACAGGTTTTAGGTTCAAAATATGTTTGTAGAATCCCATAGAACAGGTTTTAGGTTCAAAATATGTTCGTAGAATTATGTTGAACAGGTTTTAATGTTCGTAGAATTATATAGAACAGGTTTAAGGTTCAAAATATGCTCGTAGAATCCCGTAGAACAGGTTTTACGTTCAAAATATGTTCGTAGAATCCCGTAGAACAGGTTTTACGTTCAAAATGTGTTCGTCGAATTATGTTGAACAGGTTTTAATGTTCGTAGAATTATGTAGAACAGGTTTAAGGTTCAAAATATGCTCGTAGAATCCCGTAGAACAGGTTTTACGTTCAAAATATGTTCGTAGAATCCTGTAGAACAGGTTTTACGTTCAAAATATGTTCGTAGAATTCCGTAGAACAGGTTTTAGGTTCAAAATATGTTCGTCGATTTATGTAGATAGGTTGAAAATATGTTCTTAAAATCACGTGTATAACTTTTATTAACTTGAAAACATTTTCATATCACAGTGCACAATTTTTCATGAAACTTCAAACATTCTTACAATATTAGGGGCAAACTTCCGTTTTGTTTTACGCGTATCTGCAATTAAAAACAAAACAATTAATTAATTTGGGCAATTAATAACGCAAGCTAAGCTAACCATAAAAACAACAAAAAAAACTCCCTCTTAAGACTTTAAACATTATCCAGATTGCCATGGTAGTCTTTGAGCGTCAAAATTCCAATTAACAACGCCGCTTTACAAAATAGCAATTTACGTAGAAAACCTAGCCACTAAAAGACTAAACAAAAAAAAACCCTTATAGAAAGAAGTACGTCCCTCATTAAAATATTTCTTACAAATTACACATTGCAGCGGTAAACACTTAAGCCTTGGTACAATAGAGTCCCTTTATATTAAAAATACAGCGTTTTTAATTTGCAAACAAACCGCGTTAAATACGAGTACTTAAAAACCACGAACAAAAAAAGGAAAAATTATTTTTAGTTACAAATAATGGAATTCCACGGTTTGCAAAAAAAAATACCAGGGAAGAGTTTTCGGGCGTGGTCAAAAAGGGTTGTTGGTAAAGGGCGGGGGAATAGATAGGGGGGTCAAAGTATAAAGGTCTTGACCTTTGACCGTAATAAAAATTGGGTTAAATCAAGCTGACCCCTCGAGAAATCAAATACGAAAAATACAGAGAAACCATTTTCAAAAGTAAAAAGAAATGTATTTCTTACGTGACCACATCCAATATGAGACTAACCCTTTTCAGCTGGCTAACAGTTTGACGGTCTTTATGTCTGTCTGATATTTGTTCTTATAATTTAATATTTGCTAAGATATCATTATGGTTATGGTAATTGTATTAATTAATTAATAATTTCAATTTCTTTTTTATTATTATTTTAGCGAAGAAGTTGGCGGAGTATTGGTTCCTTCCAAAGTTAAAGTTTCGTTCTTTGAATCGCAAAAACCCAATTACGTCACTACGCCAGAGTCTCCCGACATTCCTTTGGACTTTTTAAATATCTCAGTCATGTCTACGTCACCGGGAAACGAGTACCAACGCCAACAAAGGTAAATTAACCATTTTATAAATACTCCAAATATTTTAAATCATAACTTGAATTCGGTGGCCTGAAGGGGCAAAATGTTATAGAACATTTAAGACTCAAACATTTCGGCCCGAAGAACAACCTCCTTAATTTCTAACAGACTTTTCACAAAATACCCTGTCCCCCAACATTTTTGAAAAATCTACCCGAAATTATTGATTTTTCCATTTGCAATTTCCAAAATAAGGGCGCCAAAATGGGGGACCCCAATAAAACCATAAGTTTATAAGCAATTTTGCATAAGTATGACACTACCAACACTTCGTAATGCTAGCTAGACTTACAGCTCGAGCTAGTTATTGAACTACAAGCTAGAATTCTCTACATTCGGTTAATTTTGAAGTCCATCTTCCTATTTAGTAATTTGTACTAAGCCTTTGACAGTGCCTCACCAGAAGTCGCTTTACCTCGAATCTATGACCTACGTCACTTCATGACAATCTCTCAGTAACCAGTGACAAACTTATGGAACATATCTTATGACAATACACATGTACTATATTCTTATTCCCGAATCCCTGGCCAAAACTAAAATTACTTTTCCCAAATCTCAATCTGAATTCTTGGAAAATAATAAAAGCCCAAGTTATTTATTTCAGAACAGGTTAGATTGCGTTTAAATTACTTTCACATCTATAGGAGAACTAAATTTGATATTTATCCGCTGTAGCATTACACTCATTGCAAAGTTAGACTGGGTTATATCAGGTTTATGCCAAGGCTTAGCAATAGGAAACGCATTAGGCAAATGATGGTGGAATATTCGATCAAGCGAGCTTTATTAAAAAGCGTTTTCGCCAGAGAGAGTACCCTAGGGAACCCCTCACTTCCGGCGGGCGCTTCAGGGTGCGTTAGGTACAGTACCAAGGAATTTAAGTCATCCACAAGTAAATAATTTTTATACGAAGTTAACAATGAAAATAAAGAGAATTTGGCCATGCCCTTGCCCTTTCAATTTTGACCCCTTAAAAGATGAGGGCAGTAATTACTTCCGGTACAGAGTGTATGGGGAAAAAAAGGCGGAAATGACATCACTGTCAAAGATGTTCGCGCATTACGTTTTGAGTTGACAACCCACACAGACGAGATAGAATAAGTAACCAACGCCCTAATCTAAAAATTGACCTAACAAAATGATAACCCAAAATTTATAAATATTTTTTCTTTTAACCACAGGGGGGGGGGAGAAGAGTCCATTACAGGAGGGTTTCCATAGCAACGCTAAGGGGTGTATCTCTTTCTTTAAGGGCAGCTTACATTTCCGCTATTTCAGGGATTTCTTCTTAAGAACACGAGTTCCATCAGGGATAAGGGAGTCAGATGGATTGGAAATGATGATGGGCGACCTGCGGCACCATATCTCTCCCAGTGTACCTCGCGCACGCCCCTACCTTTCCGTAGGCGATTGCTAAGTGCTGCCGCGTAGTGCCATTTTATTTGAATGAGAACTAGCTTCTATATTTGAGATAGAGGGAGCGTCCTTTACAATTTCTTCCGGCACGACCCTACCTAACCGCTGGGGATGATGGGAGGACTATGGTGCCGTAGGTGGGGGTACAAAGGCAACGCTTAAGGTATGGGGGTTTCCACTCCATTACTCTCTCCTTCAAGGTTCCATAGCGCCATTTAAATAAAAACAATTAAACTTTTCCCACCCAATATTCCAAGGTTTATACGTGACGTCTGCTAGATAATTTATGGAAATTATTTTAATGCACCTGTATTTCCTTTTAGTGTCTGGGTTTGTTGTTATTTTTTTGCAAAATGTTTTTACAAATTTATAGGTGTTAAGATCGAAACTTTTGAAAGACGATTTGTTTTTTAATTCTAAAAATATATTGGTAGTTTTTACTGTTTTAGTACTTAAGTAAATAAAAATTTGAGTTAAAAGTTAAAATGTTTTCACTGAAAAATCGCAGAATGTCGACACGTGTTTCTTCTTCCTTCCGTTGCATAGGAATTTTTTTTTTTTTTTTTTTAACTAAGGGCCCATCTGTTTCGCGCCAAATCAGCTAAGAAATAAGTTATAAATAAATAACTCATTTCCTTTCCCCATCTCTTGTTTTTAAAAGATTTTTAACTTTAAATCTTTTACCTTTAAAAAAAAAAAAGCTAAAAATTTCGGCAAAAACATTTATGGCGTAAGTTTAAAAAATTTGCTACGTTAACATAAATTTTATCCCCCGAGCAAATAGGCAAATAGTCATCGATAAGAAAATTATCAAAGCGTAAAATTTATTCCAGATTGAAAAAATACTCTTTATGGGAAGATTCAATTACTAAGACTGTACCTTGGGTAACTTCAAAAAGGCGCAAAAAAAAACCCCATCAATTATTGAAGCCAAACTTCGACGATAAAAATCAATTTAAATTTTCTCACCCTAAAAGTAAATAAATATAGGACCCTAAAAGTTAAGATTTAGGGGCTTTTATAAAACAACAGTGTAAAATAAACTAATGCGTAGGCCAAAAATAGGTTACGGGTAGACTAGCCCTTTAGGAGTTTAGAAGAGAGAGAGAGAGACGGAGAGAAAGCTGTGTAAGCATCCCATTTTGTTAGAAGATTTTTGCCGGATTTTCTCTTCCGTTTGTCGCGTGCAGCAGGGTGCACCAGTCTCTCTTTGTGCGCGAGCTCGTAGCGGATGGGCCCCTGAAAAATTGCGGGAAAACTCCCCGTCGATACACGCGAGTTCGACGGGGAAGATGTCTTTCATTCTCTCTCTCCGGCCAGTTTTGTAAAATACCCGACGGTATCCATGGCAACGCCTTATTGGATTATAATTAACTAAGATTAAGTTGCGATAGTATATGTCTTTTAATATCAACTGCAAAGTGTTGCCGATTGAAAATATTATATTTTAAAGTGACTGTGAAACTTTATCGGGCCAAGGCTTACCCTGTTTACTACCACCAACCAAGAAAGCAATAATTAAATAAATAAATATAATAAGATATCATGGCATTTGACGCCAGGTTGAAACTTTACTACGTTATCGTGCCCCAAGAATGGTTGGTCAATATTTAAGTTAAATTAAAATTTAATGAACGCATGAAATTTAGACCTCCCATCCCAAATAATGTGTTTGTTTAACCTTTTTAGTAAATTTGTTAATTTCTTTTTAAAGTAGCAATAAAATTTCCCTAATAATTTTAAACCTAATTTTTGTGTAAATAATGTTTCAATTTTTACGTCTATTTTGGCTTTAACTCCTTACAGTTGGGCTTAGCTGTCTAGCGCGCAGTCAGAAAGGCGGGTAAAATTGCCTTTGGTGTTGGAAACGCGTCAATGGCGCTGTCTATTTATAACGTTGTCGGGATTCTCGGGAATGTTTCGAAGACGTCGCGACGAAATTATTTTCTAGGCCTAATCCCCACATCCCTCTGTATTGTAGATGATGCTATCTCTACTCTTGAAAGTACGCCGGCTATTTATTTTGGCAACGGAGTACAAAAGCTTTTGACCCATTCTCCGAAAGCCATTACCTACGCCCCAAAATAATAGGGTACGGGCAAACCACGTTATTTTCTTATAAACTAGAGTAAGGTCTTGCCAGTTCTAGAAGTGCTCGAGTTTAAAATCAGCTGATTGACAAATTCTATGCTCTATTTTTTTCCGGTGTTGAGAAATTTTAACTGACATTTGTATTACTTCCCTTTATTTTAAGTTAATACTAATGTATAATAATTATCAATTTCATTAATTGAACGGTTTAAGAATTATTTACAACGTTAAAATGGGTTGTCAGAATATATAATCCACCTTATTCCCGATGCGTGTACCAAGGCTTAACTTACAAATCGGCTTCAAAATGATGCGTCGTCTGCTTAAGAGTGGAAACGTTTCAAATTATTTCTGTATTTTCGACTCTGAAGCAGATGTCGCATCATTTTTACACAGATTTGACTGTTAAAAAGGCGCGTTAAGTCTTGACACACCCATGGGGAATAATTTGGATTTTGTCCCATGCCGGTATAATAAGAATGCAACCGGCAAGCCTATAATGACGGAATAACTAGACTGCCACTGTTGAGCCTAACGCTGGCTTGATTGATTCGATACCCTGCCTAAGCCTAATCGGGTCATTCATCATATTAGCCTGTCTATGCAATTATTAATTTCCGGCATTCTCCCGTCTCGAATTGTTTAGCTTTTATGGCAATAATTCGCTCAATGCCCGAAGCCTATGAAATTTGATACCGAAAATATATTAAACACTTACGGGTTTGTTTATCTTTTACCGGTGAATCCATTGAACTCCCGTTAACCGGGGTGGGAGTGTTGATTTTCAGGGCCGCAGTAGGTCATGGCATCTCCTTTCCATTCCCCCGTAGATGAATGGTATTTTTTATCCGATATTATTATGCAATATATCCAATCAAGATGATTTGAGCCTGATTTTCACGAATATAAAATCAGATTTTAGTGTTAAACGTTATTTAACAATCTAATTAAGATTAAAAACGATCCTAATCGCCCGTGACTGTTGCCATTTTTGGCGGTAGAAACAGAGAGAATTTAGAAGGGGAGTGGAAGGGGTGGTTTGGAATGTAGCGCAACGTCGTCTGCTAAACGTTATCTAGGCAGGTCGATTTCCGGTATGATGCGTTTGTAACAGAGAGATTTTAGAACACGTGACCGGAAACTCGCCTACCCCAAAAAGCTCAACGCGACATCTTGTTTGGGCGTCATCACGTTTAATAGAGTCAAAGGGGGGGGGGCTTCTACTCCCCTTCTAAATTCTCTCTGGTAGAAACCGTTAGAGAAGTGGTTTACATGGCTGCCAGATATGAATTCGAAAATTACTTTAATTAAAAAAAAGTGCTTTTTTATGGTAAAATTTAGACTGCCATAGAAAGATTCACCAATATTTAATTGCTAACGTGAATAACTCTTAGTTTTGAATCCTATTTAAAGAAATATCGAGGAAATATCCGAAAATTCGTTAGTGTCCCAAATATAATAGATTGTGTGCAGTACTGTCTTTGTTGGTTTTAGGGCTGCTAATAAGTTTCCTCAAAACTGGACACTTAAAAAATCAAGTCATACATGCAAATTAAATTGTAATTAATGTTATTTTGGAATTATTTTTAAGTGAGAAACCTATTTCAATTAGAATTTTTAAAATAAAAGGCGTAAAAATTGAAAAATCATGAAAAAGTTTGGAAGTAACCAAATTTGAATGAGGGCTGTAAATAAGACATTTCCAATTGTTTGCATATTTTAAAATTAACTATATAATTCAGCGCAATTAACGTCACAACAGTACTGAATATTAAAGAAAATTCATTAATGCACACTATCCGACAGATATTTTCAATTGATAAACATTAATTTTAATAGCCCTTTTCGCATGTCGGAGGGTAAAAGTGGGGGAAAATGCGAAGCGCATGCGTGTTAGTAACAACGTGGATAAAATAGCAGACTACGGTCTTAGCCTCCGCGTATTTCCTCATTACTTTAGAGGCATCAACTTTGCCATTAAATCTAATCATTTTCGATACATTTTCTTGATTTTTTTTCTTAGAAATTTGGAAAAAAAGTGTAATAAAATTCATTTAAGCCAGTGGTTTTTTAGTTAGTTCAATTTTGTACCATTGTTCAATTATTTTTTTTTCATATGATTCTTAAGCCTTTGCACTATGCCTGGATGCTGTGTTGTGGTAGTGGGTAGGATGCAAGAATCAGTCGTATAAAGTAAAGAGGGATGATAAAACAGTGGAAATTAAATTTCACATAATTGTTGTGAAAAGGAGAACGAGTTATAAATCGAAAATGTTGGAACTCCAAAGACGGGTATATGTAACATGCATTTCGTTAGTGGGTATCGGACCCTGGTCGGGAATCGGCGGCCCTCGCGGGGAAAGCGTTCTTTTTTTGACGGGTTGCTCTCGTGGTTTTGCCCGGCGCTGCTTGGATACCGACATTATTTATGAAGCCGACACTAAGCCTTGGCTATTAAGGGAAATATTTTCGATATTATAATTTTTTAAAGCTTCAATGAGCATGTGTTTTCGCCAGTAGGATTTAAATATAATTCCCATATTTTTACAAACTTCTTTAAGTTCCAATATTTTTAGTTTATCACAGTTTAGATTCAAATTTACTCCGTTCTCTACAATCCCAGCTATTTCCCCATAGACCGATGGCGTCGTCTGCTATTTTATCCACGACCCACGACAAGCGCATGCGCGCATAAATTTGCGAAAAGGTCTATTATCATAAATTTCAAATCTTAACCCTATGCAAATGTACCGGAAACCAAGATTTTGAGCGCTAATTTCAAACGTATTTCTTTTCATGACATCTTGATGTCATCTAAAACGATGAAAATCAGCACGGACAGTGGCTTGGACAATCCTTTCCGACCAGACGGAGAGCTGAGCAGAGAAGCTGACACGATTGTCAGCCTAATAAAGGAAGGGAAGCCCATCACGCCTGTCAAGAGTGAGCCAGACGGTGGTGGCTACTTCCCATCAGAAAATGGCGAAGTCAACGAAGCCGCTATTTCGCCAACAAAAGCGAAAAACGTCGAAAACTTGGCTAATAACAAAGCGGGTGCCAACGGTAACGCAGTCCAACCAACGTTTAAGAACGACAAAAAAATTAACGTTCAACCTGGAGTCGTAGAAGTACAACACGGAGTCGTAGTTCCTCCCTCGGACGCCTCTCAAGTCGAGCAAGTCGTGATTAAGAAAAAGCCAAAATGCAAATGTTGCGTTATTCAGTAACCCCTAAAAAAATATCCCTCGAATCCTTTTTTGAGACGTTGAACGAAAAATCGACTCGAGTTATTAAAAAAGACAAACGAAAGTTTACGAATTGAAAAAAACTTAACAAACCCCTGAAATAACGCGATGGTAACGGTATAAAGTGACCACGCGATATATTTATACGCGCGAACCAGTTGGTTTTATGTAAAAAGTGATAGTAAAAAAAAAAAATATTGATGGGAAGTTCTGTTTTTGGGTTTTAAATTTTGCAGCCATCGCGAAAATGTCCAAATAAACTTTAAAAACCCGCTGACCGTCGTCACTATCGCCTGTAAAACAACACGAAATCGTTTAATTTTAGTTAATTACTAAGCAAATTAAGGTAACAACAACAGTTCACATCACAATGCCTTGGGGATTAATTGCTTTAGTCAAAAAAAAAAGCCCGTTAGTGATTTTCCTAATTATTCTTATACAAACCTTGCAACCTACAAAAGGACTAATTATATCTTTGAAAATCAAGGAATAAATACCCCTTCTAAGAGTGCAAGAATTAAACCTATTCAGTTCCCCCCCCCCTCTTAAAATCATGTTACGTAGAAAAAAACTTAAAAAGCTTTGATAATTAATTTTTGTTTGCTTAAACAAAAACATTTACAAATAACTCTAAGGTTTTAAATAAATAAATAAATAACCAAAGCTAACTTCTGTGCCTTTTTAAACAAAAATTTAATTTTCATTTCAGGACCTGTTTTTATTTGCTAATTAATTAATTAATTTGGTAATGACTCATTAACGAAGACCAGCGATTAAAACACTTAATGAGCTATGATTTAATATTTCTGGCAAAATGGTAAATCGCGCTTTTTATAAGAAGTTGGAAAAAATGGGGTTTAAACGCATTGGGCGGAAAAAAAGAGGCGTCGAAATATCTAATACAAGACGATTTTTCATTTAAAAAAAAATCGCCTAAAAACTTTAAAAAAAAAAATCGCCGTAATGGTGATTAAAATAATTAAATAAGGTAGTAATTAATATATTCTAATAATAATTTGCTTTGTATATTGGAAATAAATCCGAAAATATCGCCTACAAAAAAAAATATTTCATCTCTATTAAATGAAATACCGTAATTTTTAGAGTTTTAGAGCACAATTTTATTTTAAATATAATTAATTATTAATTATAATTAATACGCGCTTGATTAATTTTTTTGTTCTTAGGCGCGTAGAGAAGAAAAATTAAATATATATATATTTTTACAAAACAATATTAACTTTAATCGATAGCTTAATAAAAAAAAATGATGTTCGGTAAAATAATTTTTTTTGCGTAAATTTTAAAAAATTACCGCGAAAAAAAAAAAAAAAAAAACACAAACGAATGTTTAAAAATTTAAAAGCTTACATTAAAGTTAATTATAATCGCCCCTAAAGTATAATAATTTGTAAATTTAAGTACTTATTTATTTTTTAGTCTTTTCTTGTTTGTTTGTTTTGCTTTTTAGTTATTTTAAAATATAAAAAATTTGGCTTTAAAGGTTTTTTTTTTAAAAAAAATTATTATAACGAAAATAAAGAATGCCCTCTCATTTATTATTAAAATTAAAATAAAACGCGTTTTTTGGAAAATAATAAAAAAAACCGAGCTTTGATAGGCTTAAAACTTTAAAGGGAAGATAAAATGATAAAAAAAAAAATATTTTGTAAAAAAAAAACAAAAACAAATACGAGAAAAAACTGTGCTTTTTATGAAGTTTCTAGTCTGTTTTTTGGGTCCGTGTTTTTTTGTACCGTGTTTTTGTGGGTGAGAAACTAAAAAAAAATTGTCTTTTTACACGCAGCACTCTTAAAAAAAAAAAAAAAATCCTACATATTTAGTATTTGCAAAACAATATCCCATCCAGGATATATCCTTAAAATGTAAAAAAAATTAAAGAAAAAAACCAAAATACCTTTTTGCAAGAATTAAATAATTTTGCCCTAATCCCTAATTGGCTGTTTCTAGGTACGCAAATATAATATATAAAGAACGCTGCTACGATAATTATATATTTTTGCGTTCAACTACCGGCAGAAATATATGAATTTTTTCAAGGCTTTGTAAAATAAACTAAAAAAAAAATGGGGGGTCAATTGATATTTTTGGCTCTCCGTTCGCTCTTCAAAAGAGTGAAGCATTAAACAACAAAATATTGTGTAAATACATCTTGTCTCCTAGTCGTTTTTATTTCTCAAATGCAACCATGAAAGGTGACAAAAGATTGATTTAATGAGTCAAGAGCTTACTTTAGATCTTAGTCCTATTTAGAGCTTTCAGTTGGCTGAGAAGTACGTCACACCCTCTTAAGCCTTACGTCAGTGGCAGCCATATTGGTGGGTTTCAGCTCTCTATAGAGCACTTTCAGATGGGATAGTAGTACGTCACACACCCTCCCAAGTCTTACCGCTGTTCTGGTAGCCATATTGGGTGGTCTCAGCTTCGTTCCTGCTTTAAACCCACCAATATGGCAGCGTAAATTATGTCACGAGACTCAGCTCCTCCTCCAACTGAAAGCTCTCTATAGAGTGCTGTCAGTTGTGACGTCAGATCCAAGGTTAAACGTCACGAGTCTGCCTTTAGCAATGGGCGGCCATGACAGTTACCGTTTTTTCTTTATGGGAAAACAGCATGGGTGACGTCACACCGGCGCTTCTGACAGCACTCTATAAGGACTCTGGAGAAAACAGAGCAGTGTGGCTTAAGAATGAAAGTCTCCTCCCCTTTCCTTCAAAATGGCTACCCAGAACTATACAGTGGTCAACTTGTTTGGGTAAGACCTAAATTGTTGTCTGATGTGGTTTAATACTGAAAATTTTCACCTATTTCCCGTCTATTAGTCTGACAATCGGCAAGATTTTCACCTAATTTATGCCTAACTTACTGACTTTTAATACTGAAAATGTTTCACATCTCTCGTTTGCATGGAGGAGAAGAACAAAAAACTTACTGGCTTTTGATGCCAATCTCCCACAAAGGGAGGATAGAGGAGGGTTGGAAACGTATTGATTGCAGCCTAGTTGGTAAAAAGTAATCACGTGACAAATAAGCCATGTAGGGGCGGGCACTGCAATGTTTGCCAGGATACTCTCCCTGTTGGATGGGTAAAGAAAGAGCATTAGAGCACCCCCTTTTCCTCTCCTATTTTTACTCCATGAATTATTAAAAATAAATAAATAAATAAATAAATAAACATCATTTAAAGTAAAACAAGTTTATTTCAAATTTATTCATTTGAAACACGCGGAATTTTATAAAATAAAATAACTAAATTTAAACTATCTAAAAATTTTGATGACGGATTCTATTTTTTTTTTTTTTTTTCAATTCTAATTTTCTAAATACTAAGAAATTAACTAATATTTTTAAATTTATCTTAATTCTAAAGTTCTTAAATAGTAGTAAATACATTCCTGTACAATTTAATTATATTACAGACAAAGACAATTTTGACATGATTTTTTTAGGCAAATTAAAACTTTTAAGGCAACAATTTTAATATTAATATTATTTTTCTCTTCCTCCCTCCAAAAGTGATCAGCTTCCGATAACGAGCCATCTTTCTCTAACTTCCTCAACCTGTTTAACCAATAATGGATCGCGAATGCATAATTTTGCTTCAATTTTTCCTCCACAAGCTTTACGTCCATCCATTAACTATTAAATTAATGATTAAGTTTAATTATTACATCCTAATTAACCATCCATTAAATGAATTAAACTTACATCAAAACTATCATGAATAACGCATTTCTTTTCTAAAGTATCTAATTTCATAAAAGCAGTTCCTAATAAGGAATCACTTCTCAAAAAACCCCTAATTATAATTAATTAATTAATGGGTTAATTTAACCGTAATTAAATTAAATTTAAATTAAATTAAAAACATACCCTTTGGACCAAACTTCCATTTTAAGAGCGTGTCTTTTAAAAACTCTAGCTAAAGTACGCGATTTTCTGTTAATTTCAAATTTAAATGTAGCTTTGTATTCTAAAAGAAGTTAATTAATGGGAAAAAAATCACGTTAAAATGCTTATAATTAATTTAAATAGTTAATTATTAACCTGGGCTGTTAGTATCCTTAATTGTGTGTGTTTTGGCTTTTTGAACAGCATCCTAAATACAAATTTTAATTTTGATTAATTAATTTAATTTAATTTATCGTCTCCTAATTAACTTTTGGTGGTAAAATACTTTACCTGAGGATAAGGAAACTCAATCCGAATGTAAGAATCCAAGTCTGTTGGTTTTCCTGGCAAGTTTACACCTCTAAGGATTGTTACCTCAACTTCATTATCACCCAGATGTGAGTTGCATCTGAAAATTATTAATTAATGGTTTTAATGTAGGAATTAATGGTTTTAATGTAGGAATTAATGGTTTTAAATTAATGGAGGGGGAATTAATGGTTTTAAATTAATGGAGGGGGAATTAATGGTTTTAATGGAGGGGGAATGAATGGTTTTAAATTAATGGAGGGGGAATTAATGGTTTTAATGGAGGGGGAATTAATGGTTTTAAATTAATGGAGGGGGAATTAATGGTTTTAATGTAGGAATTAATGGTTTTAATGTAGGAATTAATGGTTTTAATGTAGGAATTAATGGTTTTAATGTAGGGGGAATTAATGGTTTTAAATTAATGGAGGGGGAATTAATGGTTTTAAATTAATGGAGGGGGAATTAATGGTTTTAATGGAGGGGGAATTAATGGTTTTAATGGAGGGGGAATGAATGGTTTTAAATTAATGGAGGGGGAATTAATGGTTTTAATGGAGGGGGAATTAATGGTTTTAATGGAGGGGGAATGAATGGTTTTAAATTAATGGAGGGGGAATTAATGGTTTTAATGGAGGGGGAATTAATGGTTTTAATGGAGGGGGAATTAATGGTTTTAATGGAGGGGGAATTAATGGTTTTAATGGAGGGGGAATGAATGGTTTTAAATTAATGGAGGGGGAATGAATGGTTTTAATGGAGGGGGAATGAATGGTTTTAATGGAGGGGGAATTAATGGTTTTAATGGAGGGGGAATTAATGGTTTTAATGGAGGGGGAATTAATGGTTTTAATGGAGGGGGAATTAATGGTTTTAATGGAGGGGGAATTAATGGTTTTAATGGAGGGGGAATTAATGGTTTTAATGGAGGGGGAATTAATGGTTTTAATGGAGGGGGAATTAATGGTTTTAATGGAGGGGGAATTAATGGTTTTAATGGAGGGGGAATTAATGGTTTTAATGGAGGGGGAATTAATGGTTTTAATGGAGGGGGAATGAATGGTTTTAAATTAATGGAGGGGGAATGAATGGTTTTAATGGAGGGGGAATGAATGGTTTTAATGGAGGGGGAATTAATGGTTTTAATGGAGGGGGAATTAATGGTTTTAATGGAGGGGGAATTAATGGTTTTAATGGAGGGGGAATTAATGGTTTAATGGAGGGGGAATTAATGGTTTTAATGGAGGGGGAATTAATGGTTTTAATGGAGGGGGAATGAATGGTTTTAAATTAATGGAGGGGGAATGAATGGTTTTAATGGAGGGGGAATGAATGGTTTTAATGGAGGGGGAATTAATGGTTTTAATGGAGGGGGAATTAATGGTTTTAATGGAGGGGGAATTAATGGTTTTAATGGAGGGGGAATTAATGGTTTTAATGGAGGGGGAATTAATGGTTTTAATGGAGGGGGAATTACTTACTGAACCATAGAAAAAACTCTGGTTTCATAATGAAATTTGGGCAAGGTCTCTCCTTTCTCCCATAAATGTTTAACAACCAAAAGATCTTTCTTTGTTTCTTGGGCCAATTTCTCAAACTTTGTTGATGAAGAAACGTCTCCCAATTTCAAGAAATGATTCATATTTCTCTGACAAATCTGGAAGATTAAGAAATAAATTAAGTTTAAGTTAAATTTTCTTAATAAAATAATTAATAATTACCTCAAACTGTTTTGTCAAATCACGTTCTAAATTCCTAAAGAGTTCCTCTTTGTCGCCTCCCCAGTCTTCAGGGAGACATTGAGATTGATCAACAACCACAAAATCCTCTGATAATTGAGGTGGAGTTGGAATCTAAAGTGAATTAATTAAAAACAATTAAAACCCATTTGAAAGAGTTGCACATTTTTCATTCCTGATTTCTCTCTTAAATTTTAGACCTATTTTACAAATTCCTTATTTTGTCATTGATTTTTTGGCCCATTTTTCAAAATTCCTTATTCTGTCCTTGATATTTAGGCCTATTTTTCAAAATTCCTTATTTTGTCCTTGTTTTTTTGGCCTATTTTTTCAAAATTCCTTATTTTGTCCTTGATATTTAGGCCTATTTTTCAAAATTCCTTATTCTGTCCTTGATATTTTGGCCTATTTTTCAAAATTCCTTATTTTGTCCTTGATTTTTAGGCCTACTTTTCAAAATTCCTTATTTTGTTCTTGATTTTTAGGCCTACTTTTAAAAATTCCTTATTTTGTCCTTGATATTTAGGCCTATTTTTTCAAAATTCCTTATTTTGTCCTTGTTTTTTGGCCTATTTTTCAAAATTCCTTATTTTGTCCTTGATATTTAGGCCTATTTTTCCAAATTCCTTATTTTGTACTTGATTTTTAGGCCTATTTTTCAAATCCTCTGACCTTAACCTTGAATATTATGGCCTATTTTCAAATTTCTTATATTTTAGGTTGCAATTTTTCAAATTCCCTGACATTTTAGAGGTAGTAACAATTTCCCCCCAAATAAATTCCAATAAATTTCTTTACAGTGCTAGCATCAATGGGAAGTCCACACTGCGTAGCTTCAATCATTGGATCAAACCCTTTGGCCAATCTTAGATATTCCTTGGCTTGTTCAATATCTCCCCTTTGCTTGGCTTCCAAAGCAGCCTCTCGAAATAATTTCTTTCTCTCAGTCAGGAAATTCAGTTGCTTGGTTAATAAAGTGTTTGGGCTTGAACCTGAACCGGGTTTGTTTTGATCCCCTTGATTGGGTGTTAGACTTTTGGGTTGGGGTTTAGGGGCCTGAGCAGGTGTAGCCGGAGTTTTTGGGGCTCCTGAGGGAGGTTGGGGAGTGGGGGCTGAAGAAACTGGGGCTCCTACACCAGGAATTGCGCCAAAACCTGTAACAAATTAATGAATAATAAATAGATGTATAAATTTAGGTCTATTTTGAACTAAAAAGATAATACAAGGCCTATTTTTCACCTAAACAGGAAATACAAGGCCTATTTTTAACATAAAAAATATGAGGTTAATTTTGAATGTAAAAAGAAGAGGCTAATTTTTGATATCAGAAGATATTAGACCTATTTTGATCTAAAAAAGATAATAATAGGCCATTCTTGCCCTAAAACAGATGATAATAAACCTATTTTGATCTAAAAGAGATGATAAGCTTATTTTGACCTAAAACAGATGATAATGAGCCTATTTTGACCTAAAACAGATAAGCCTATTTTGACCTAAAACAGATAAGCCTATTTTGACCTAAAACAGATAAGCCTATTTTGACCTAAAACAGATAAGCCTATTTTGACCTAAAACAGATGATGATAAGCCTATTTTGACCTAAAAACAGATGATAATAAGCCTATTTTGAGCTAAAAAACAATAATAAGCCTATTTTGACCTAAAACAGATGATAATAAGCCTATTTTGACCTAAAAATACAATAATAGGCCTATTTTGACCTAAAAAGACAATAATAAGCCTATTTTGACCTAAAAAGACAATAATAAGCCTATTTTGACCTAAAAAGACAATAATAAGCCTATTTTGATCTAAAAAGACAATAATAGGCCTATTTTGACCTAAAAAGACAATAACAAGCCTATTTTGACCTAAAAAGACAATAATAAGCCTATTTTGACCTAAAAAGACAATAATAGGCCTATTTTGACCTAAAAAGACAATAATAGGCCTATTTTGACCTAATAAGACAATAATAGGCCTATTTTGACCTAATAAGACAATAATAGGCCTATTTTAACCTAAAAATAAAAAAACCATACATACCAGGTGGTGCAGGGAGTGATTCATAATCCACAGGTTTGCCTGCCTTGTGGTTTTTAATCGCATCTTCATACTGTTTAACAATTCTTCCCAATCTCTTGGCTTTACTGGTGTTATTCTCAGTTACGGCAGCTGTTTGCGTCTTTTTATATTTTTCCAATCTCTGATTCAAGGCTTCCAAGATAGTTTTAGGTGGAGGTGGTGCTCCAAATAAATTTGGATCCTCGGGTTCTGAAAGAAAACCCCCATTAACCTAAAGACTCAGAGTAATTAGAAATTAATTAATTAATTACCATCTGGTATTGTTGGTTCACTTGGTTTTTCTGTGTTTTCGGTTACAGGAACCGGTACTGGATTTGGTTGGGGTATTGGAGGGGCTTCCCTAATTGGAATTACACTAGGAACTAAAAATTAATTAATTTAATTAAATTAATCTGATTATTATTAATTAAGAAAAATTAATTAATTAAATTAATCTGATTAATATTAATTAAGAAAAAATAATTAAATTAATCTGATTAATATTAATTAAGAAAAAATAATTAAATTAATCTGATTAATATTAATTAAGAAAAACTAATTAAATTAATCTGATTAATATTAATTAAGAAAAACTAATTAAATTAATCTGATTAATATTAATTAAGAAAAATTAATTAATTAATTAAATTAATCTGATTAATATTAATTAAGAAAAATTAATTAATTAAATTAATCTGATTAATATTAATTAAGAAAAATTAATTAATTAATTAAATTAATCTGATTAATATTAATTAAGAAAAATTAATTAATTAATTAAATTAATCTGATTAATATTAATTAAGAAAAATTAATTAATTAATTAAATTAATCTGATTAATATTAATTAAGAAAAATTAATTAATTATTTAATTAAATTAATCTGATTAATATTAATTAAGAAAAACTAATCTTTTAATTAAATTAATCTGATGAATATTAATTAAGAAAAACTAATTATTTAATTAAATTAATCTGATTAATATTAATTAAGAAAAACTATTTAATTAATTAAATTAATCTGATTAATATTAATTAAGAAAAACTAATTAATTAATTAATTAAATTAATCTGATTAATATTAATTAAGAAAAACTAATTAATTAAATTAATCTGATTAATATTAATTAAGAAAAATAATTAATTAAATTAATTTGATTAATATTAATTAATAATAATTAATTTACCAGTATCTTTAGCAAATCCTGGAGGTGGAGGAGGCATTTTTGATAAATCTATCGCTTGTCCTTTACTTTGGGCATCTATAACCGCGTCAAATTGCTAACAATAAATAAATAAAATTGTTAAAATAAATTAACAATTATTGATTAATTTAATTTAAACCTAATTTACTTTGGATATTTTAACATATTTGACTGCATTTTGCATATCACCACTCTTTTTAGCATTAAGAGCTGCAAGCTTGTATTGATCCCTCCGAGTACAAAGCATTGTAAGAGTGTTATCCACTGGAATTAAATTATTTTTAATTTATTTAAAGACAAAACCCCTCAATTAAAATATTAATTAATTTCTTAAAATTACTTCGTTTTTGACTGGGAGTTCTACGAGAAATACCAGAATCAATTGAAGCTTGGGATTGAAGGCTGCCTTGACGAGAAGGAATGGGTGGTGGAGGGGGGCTAACATTGTTACTAGCTGGGGGAGATACTTTTTCAGGGGTTAAAACCCTCATTGCATCCTCTGAAGGCACCTCAACTAAATAAAATCATCATTAATTTAATTAAAGTTTAAATTAAATATTTAAATCCCATTATTACTAACCAGGATTAGCTTTGGGTATGGCAACTGGTGGAGGTATATTTTCCTCATTAATAACTTTCCCAGAATTAACTTCTTTCATTTGAGTTTCTAAAGTCTGGTGAAGAATTCAGAATTTTAACGATGATTTAGGCCTAAACTTGGTTTAAACTTAAAACTACCTTAATAGCTCTTCCATAACGTCTGGCTTTGGTAACCTCCCCAATTTGTTTAGCACATTTTTCTGCTTCAATATAATTTTTATAACGTTCTTCTAGGGTTAAGATTAACCCCTGACCTTTATTTAATGGTATTATTGCGGCAGTTCCTGATTGTATAGAGCGAACTTTTGTTGGTGGGTCAGGGGGAATGCTAGATTCCCTTTTAACGGGAGAAGGAGGGTCTCCTTCATCACCAGGAATTATTTCATGCAGTTCTGACTGATATAAAAGTAACAGAGGTCCTCCTAAGACTTATTTGAAGTTTAATTAAGATTGCATCAACACTTACAAGTAAGTCTTCATCAGCGGAAAGATTAGAATCATTCTCATCTTCACTGAGATCTTTCATGCATTCATTGGCCATTTGTTCAATGCTCATGATGTTAACCTCTTTTTTGGGTCGAGGTTTACGTTGGGGTTCTTTACCTGCTATAATAGCTTGAAGTTCCGCTTCTAAACTATCTTCATCAACATCATCATCATCTTCATCACCATCATCAAATGAGCCACTTAAACCAGGCAGACCCATTAGTCCGAGCTGTGTTAAAAAAGAGCACAGAAATTATATTACGAAATGGAATGGCTCTTATTAATTCGTTATTATGTTAATTATGAAAATTGAAGATTGTTTAAACGTTATCTAATTATTTAATTTGAATTTTTGAATGTGGGAAAACACCCTAAGGTTTTTAAGCCTTGGATCAATCGTCTTTACCTGTGCCAAATCATTGGATCTTTTCCTAGGCGGTGCATTTTTATTTCTCGGTCTAGCAGCCATTTAACTTGAATTATATTGAAGAATTTAATCACTTTCTTAACTTTAATTAATTTCAAAAATATCTGTAAAATTTAACGAAACTTAATTTGTCGTCTGCTATTACAATTGGATTTTCCAGGGATGCCAGATTGAAAACCTTCAACCCGCCAAAATCAAATTGGAAACAAGGCCAAAAAACCGCCAATCGGTGTTTCAAAAAGAAGCCCAAAAACTGCCTAAGATCTAAACTATCCAGCCCAAAAACTGCCTAAGATCTAAACTATCCAGCCCAAAAACAAGCCAAACATTTATCGTGAAAATTTGAAATTAGTTTTTTTAGAAATTTTAATGCAAATTCTATACTGACACCATTTTTAAAACGCAAAACAAAATGAAATCATTTGATTTAATCATGAATTATAAGCCGCTCAAAAGGTTTGACAGTACCATTGTCAGTTTTTTGGGCATTCTAATGATCTTCCCCTATTGGCGGTATTTTAAGTACAGAAAGCCAAAGAAAAACCCCGACAAGCCCAATTTCCAGCCAACATCCAACCCTTTTATTTCAAGCCAATATTTTTGAGAAGAAGCCCAATTGGCGGCTTTCCAGCCCAATATGGCAAACCCTGAGCGGATTTTCCGGAATCCGGAAGCGCCGGAACTTCCCGGAAGTAAAAAAAAATCGCCTTTCCGTGACGTCACTCAGCGGATATTCAAGATGGTGGCGTACATGAGGTTATATTTTCCCGGTTTGTTTACAAATTTATTTGAAAATCGTTTAATTAATCAAACTCCATTAATTTCAAATACGTTCAAGATACTTTCGCGAAATACAACCAGCACTGCCCACAAAGATTTGGTAATTAAGCTTGATTTAAAGTGTAGTTACTAGTTTACGACTGTTTGAAAAATTAAGCCTTTGCATCTATAATGTTATTTAATTATTAATTAAATTTTATAAACATTAAAGCCAGATCCCTCAATAAATAATCCTTATTCTAAAGAAAGAAGGCAATGCATACTTTGCAAGCACAATATCAAAGTTAATTACAAGGTAACCAGGAGTGGACAACTGGACATAGAGCAAAAAAAAAGGGGGGGAAACACAAATTCCACCCCCCCTCTTTTTTTCGGGTATTTTTGTTTATAAATTGTTTTGAACACAGAATCCAAAGTTATTAAGTCAGTTCGTTTCACCTTACACTGGACGAATCTATGATAAACACATTACTGGTTTATGTGATGCTCAGCAAAAGCTTGTTGTTCGTGAAATAACCAAATCTAGATTAACTGGTATATTACTTATACTAAAATTAAATTAAATCATAATTAAACTACATACATTTCTTTAGGTTTTATGGCTTATACAATGAAAGAAGCGAAATTTCTCAAAGATGAGAAGATATTTAACCCAGCTAGACCAATCAGACCAAATCCTCATTAATTAATTAATTTTCAATTATAAATCATTTAGTAAATAAAATCATTATTTAAACCACTTTTATTTGTGACTATATCTACATTCATTATTACTTAAAGGACATCCTTCAGGATGGTTTTTCTTAAACCAACAAGTTCTACTTTGAATAGAACTTAATTTTTTCTTTTTATTATTATTTTTAGAAGAATGCTTAGCTGTTTCGTTAGATTTAATAATTAATGGTTTAGTTATTAAAATTTCTCCATTCTTGATTTCAAAAATATGTCTATGATTCCTAATTAATGTCTGTAATCCTCCATTTTGTTGCTTCAATTTCAATTTGATCTCAGCGTCCAAACTGTCAGCTAAATCAGCCAAACTTATCGTACCTCCGAATTTAAGTTTTTTCAAACCAGATACAGTTTCAATTTCGTGAAATCCTTCCCCCCTTGATAGAAGTAAATTCGCAATTGAATTTACAACATTTTCCAAGAAATTTTTATCTAATTGAGTACAATTTGCAACAGGGGGAGCTTTAACTCTCGGTACGAAACCTTCGGACCAGTTCTGATTTGTGTCCGATGTTTTACGAATAGTTTTAGAGTTTTCTTTGATGAATTTCATTCGTTTCTCATCAACTATCGCTTCAGAATCTTGGGAATAATTGCGGGAATGACAAACAAAACAGGTTCTCTTAGTCGAGGGGATTCTAAGCTTGTCTTTTTGAACGTTAAATCCAACTTCGGAGCATAATTTCTCGACAAATGTTAGATAAGATTGATATTGACTGATTCCTCCTTGTTTTCTTTCAAATTTCCCGTCAAAAGTAAAGGGGCAACATGGTAAAAGAAATACTTTCATATTATAAGAGGATCGCGCTGCTATAATGGGAATCCAAGGAGTTAATTCATCGGAATGATTTCCAATTAACCAATCGTAATTAGGAAATAAAGAATGAGATGATGGGACTATGGTCATCTCTTTTAAATTAATCCCAGAGCCAAGAATATCCCATAGTTGTCGTTTTCTAAGATCAACCCCAATTCCAGGGTATCCTTCGGAAGACAATATATAAACTAACAGCCCATTTCCGCATCCTAAATCCACAAAAGATTGCTTTTCACCTAGATTTAACTTTGCTCTTTCTTGTTCCCAGAGACAGATAAGGTAAGCGGCTATTGCGATATCTTCATGTACAAATTTCAAAGGGTCTGTCCCATCATCAGGCCATATTTTAATGAAATACTCCGCATATTTTTCACGTAGACTTAATCTGAGGTTATTGTAATGTTCAATTTTAATTAGATGTAAAGGGGGTGTTGTTGTTACATTTTCATCATCCTTTGACCATTTAACGATTTTGGGGAAAACATTTGTTTTAAGCCATTCAACGCTGGGTTTTTCATTATCTATCAATGTTTCAGACTTTAAGGATGAAGCTTCAAGTGTTAGATTGGTATAAGCATCAGCGGAGAATGTAAATTTGTAGCACAAATCAGGTGTTAACCTGTTTCTTAGGTCTGATCTTGATAATGGGTAAAATATGCAGAAATTTGAGGTTTTGTCAATGATAATTAGTTCAAATTCTTCGTTAAAGGGGGGTTTCATTTTTGGTAAAAGTTTACGGAGGATTATTATTGGTTTACATTCAACAAACCACGAGTCTGTTTGTATGGTTTCACCAATAGAGATATGGTTTTGATTTTGCATTAACTCCAACAATGTAGAGGTATCATTTCGTTGGATGGAATTTAAGTGTTTTATAAACAAAATTATACCATCTGCCGAGTTTTCAAGCACATATTTCACGTCAATAATGTGACCACCAAATATTCTTTTATTTAAAATGTTTGGACGTTCAATATAAACACGAATAGCTTCCCAAAAACCTTTTTCTAAGACTTCCTTCGTCATAAACTCTTCATCTAACTCAACCTTAGTTACTACTTCAAACATTTTTTAATTGTAATTAATTAAATTAAAAACCGTTCGGCATATTTTAAAGTGTTCCCGAACTGGCGAACTTACAAGAAAACACGTGGACTCGTGGATTTGCCAAGTCACGTGATATGTCACCCCCCCCCCCCCGGGCCCCTAGACGTCATCGTCACTGAACAAGGAGAGGAAAATACTGGAGTAGAAAATAAGTTATATGATTATATCATTGGCTTACGTGCATTTGCGTGCAGCGATTTTCCTATAAAAAGTCGTCAAAATGGCGGAGTGGGATTTAACTATGCGTATGGGCCAATATTTGGACCGGCATTTAGTTTTTCCGTTGCTTGAATTTTTATCCGTTAAAGAGGTAAGAGTGTTTTAAAATATTTGAAATCATATCCAAAGATATAAATATCATTGAATGCTTGGTAATCGTGAATTATATCGAGACCAAGGCTTACCGTCAAAAGTGCCGCATGGCATTTGCAATGGCTCTGACCCTTCAAAAGTCCTGGTGTTTCTGACCTCTTGAAGGCTTTTTACACGTTTTATATGTTGTATTTAAATTAATTTAAAGGTTTACGATGAAAAAGAATTGCTTAAAGCCAAGATCGACATTCTTAAAGACACTAAAATGGTGGATTTTGCTATGGATGTGTACAAAATGCTTTACCCTGATAATGATGTTCCAAAAGGTCCGTTAATTAATTTAATGAACCCAGCGTCTGTAGAGACATTAACGGTAAGATTATCTTTCAGAGCTTCACGAGAAACGTATCGTAGTTGTTGAAGAATTAAAGAAAATTCAACAAGATTCCGAACACATTACAAAAATCTTCATGGATGAAACATTCTTGGAAGAAGTCAAGAATTCCAGAGATTCCCGTCAAATTCTGGATTGCCTCGTGAAGAATTTTAACGTAAGAACTAATTTCTATTTAAATGATATTTTTATTAACTAATATATTTATTATATCCTCATTTTTAGTTTAAAATGGAAATGATGGATACTGTTTACGCTTATTCCAAATTTCAATACGAATGTGGCAATTATTCTGGTTCCACGCAATATCTTTATTTTTACGGCCTTTTGGTTCCGTCAACGGATAAAAATTATCTAGGAGGTTTATGGGGCAAATTAGCCTCTGAGATTTTGATGCAAAATTGGGAAAATGCTCTCGGAGATCTGAATCGTTTGAAGGAATACATTGATAATAATGTAATTAGAAATTTAAATTGATAATTAATCTCTGTTAATTGATAATTTTTAATTAGAAATTTAAATTAATAATTAATCTCTATTAATTGATAATTTTTAATTAGAAATTTAAATTGATAATTAATCTCTATTAATTGATAATTTTTAATTAGAAATTTATATTAATAATTAATCTCTATTAATTGATAATTTTTAATTAGAAATTTAAATTGATAATTAATCTCTGTTAATTGATAATTTTTAATTAGAAATTTAAATTGATAATTAATCCCTGTTAATTGATAATTTTTAATTAGAAATTTAAATTGATAATTAATCTCTGTTAATTGATAATTTTTAATTAGAAATTTAAATTAATAATTAATCCCTGTTAATTCATAATTAATGTATAATTATTTCAAGACTTTTGGATCAGCTTTGCAATCTTTGCAACAACGTACTTGGTTGATTCATTGGAGTTTATTTGTTTTCTTCAATCACCCTAAAGGTCGTGACCTTATCATTGAAATGTTTCTTTTCCAACAACAGTAAGTTCATTTTAAATTAATTAAATACTTTTAATTATTGTTGTTTTTTTAATCCCTAATTAGGTATTTGAACGCGATTCAGACTGTTTGTCCTCATATTTTGAGGTATTTAGCGACTGCTGTCATTACAAACAAACAGAGACGTCCTGTCATGAAGGAGTTGGTCAAAGTTATCCAACAAGAGTCTTACTCTTACAAAGATCCAATTACTCAATTTGTCGAGTGTCTTTACATCAAATTTGACTTTGACGGAGCTCAAAAGAAGTTGAGGGAATGTGAAACTGTTTTGGTCAATGATTTCTTCTTGGTCGCTTGTTTACCCGATTTCATTGAGAATGCTCGGCTTATTATCTTTGAAACATTCTGTCGAATTCACGAATGTATTTCTATAAAGTGAGTCAGGGATGTTTGGGATGTTTCAGGGACTTTGGTCAAGGAGCCAGGGAGGTTTTAGTCCCTATTCTTTGGGAACTTTCAGTCATTAGGGGTATTTTAAGGTTTTTTTTTTTTTTTTTTTTTGATGTTTTGGAGGGATTTATGAAGTGTCAGGGAGGTTTTAAAGTCTTAAAGGAAGTTTGGGAAGTGTCAGGGAGGTTTTAAAGTCTTAAAGGAAGTGTCAGGGAGGATTTAAAGTCTTAAAGGAAGTGTGAGGGAGGTTTTAAAGTCTTAAAGGAAGTGTCAGGGAGGATTTAAAGTCTTAAAGGAAGTGTGAGGGAGGTTTTAAAGTCTTAAAGGAAGTTTGGGAAGTGTCAGGGAGGATTTAAAGTCTTAAAGGAAGTGTGAGGGAGGTTTTAAAGTCTTAAAGGAAGTGTGAGGGAGGTTTTAAAGTCTTAAAGGAAGTTTGGGAAGTGTCAGGGAGGTTTTAAAGTCTTAAAGGAAGTTTGGAAAGTGTCAGGGAGGTTTTAAAGTCTTAAAGGAAGTTTGGAAAGTGTCAGGGAGGATTTAAACTCTTAAAGGAAGTTTGGGAAGTGTCAGGGAGGATTTAAACTTTTTAAAGGAAGTTTGGGAAGTGTCAGGGAGGATTTAAAGTCTTAAAGGAAGTTTGGGAAGTGTCAGGGAGGATTTAAAGTCTTAAAGGAAGTGTCAGGGAGGTTTTAAAGTCCTAAGGAAGTGCCAGTGAAAGTTTTAGACCTTCAGGGATATTAAAAAAGTGTCAGGAATGTTCCAAAGTCTTCAGGAAACTGATGACAGCTCCTTTATCTTGATAGCATGTTGGCTGACAAATTGAACATGAAACCAGATGAAGCTGAGAGGTGGATAGTCAATTTGATTCGTAATGCTAGACTGGATGCTAAAATAGATTCTAAATTGGGCCATGTTGTCATGGGAACGCAAGCTGTCTCTCCTTACCAACAACTAATAGAAAAAACCAAGGCTTTGTACTTCAAAGCTCAAGTTTGCACCACTAACATCGAGAAGAAAGTTAATGCCAATAATACTGAAAGAGTAAGTCAAATTTTTTATATTCCTTTCATTAAATAATTTAATATTGTTAATTTTTATTTGTAGCAACATTGGAACGCTCAGGATTTTTAATTTAATTTGGGAGTTCAGTTCACGCTATGTCTGTAATTAAATCAATCGGAATTAAAATTATTTGGTATCAAAATGAATTTTTCTTTGTCTGTTTTTCTTTAATAAAAAATAAAAAACACATTTTTGGGTATTAATTTTTACAATAAAATTCTTAATTTTTAATTAATTTCAAGCTTAAATTTAATTAACTTTTTTCGGTATTGAAATTCCAAGTTTAAATAGTGTAAGAGTTGCAATTTATTTCTATCCAATCACGAAGCGTAAAATCTATGACGTTTCAATTTAACCCCCTTTCTTCCCCATTCATTTATTTCACCGGCGATTCAGTCAGTGTTCTCCTCGTTGTACCACTGTTGAATGCTTTAATACCGACTTTTCAGTTCAATTAACGGTAATTAAGTCTTAAATCTTTGATAAATCTTTAATTAAAAGTTCGTCTACGTGATGATTTAAGTTTTGAGTCGTTAACGGGTTCGCGAAATTGTTTCTGAACGGATTAAAAGGAAGACCTAGCCAAGGCCTAAAAGATGTCAAGTCATAGCCAAGGCTTATGTTGGCCGCCAAAATGTGAAATTTGCAACGAGGATTATAAGGGAAGAAATCAAGCCAGGAAACCTAGGATAAAAGCTACTAAATGGATTATACGTTAACTGTAAGTACTTTTTATATTTTTAAGCTTGAAAATTTTCTCTAGTATTGCGTATAATTTCCGGGAAGGTGTGGTTATATATTGGAAATCTTTACCTTGTAACAAAGTTAATCAGTGAAGTTGGATCTTCCCTGTTCCTCCTTACCACCTGAATTTTAGCAACAATATTCATTTTAATTTATAAAAATTATAGTTCAATAAGCAATGTACCTTTAGAGCTAGCTAAAAAATTCATTTGGAAGCCAAATTTTATATAATGAAAGTTCTTAGTTTAATATTGACGAAGACATTCAAAGCCTCAAATATAAATCTAGCATTCTAGCACGAGTTTAGTTGGAAATTAAATCCTCCGAGGTAGCTTAGGAGATGTAGGTTTGACCATTTAAGTTATTATTTATCTATGGTTTGACCCTTTTTAAATTATCTGTGAATATTTTGATGTAAAAACAACCTCATTATAAAATGCACGTGGTAAATAGTCTTAGCGTGGCAGAAAAATACTGGGTTAGATGGCGCTTTTTACCGGGTCTTGGGATTAAAAAAAAAAGGTAAATAAAGAACTGAACTGAATGGAGCTAACTTGATCTGAAATGGGGAATATTAGTGTTATTGCCTAGATGGAGCCACGGTCTCTAATTTTTGCGGTAGAAAACAAGTTGATAAACACCATTATAACATTTTAATGTTAATTTCTTTTTGCGATTTAAGAATAGTCGTGACTCGTGGGAAAAGCTTTAACATCCGCTTTTAGCACTCGGAACAAACTTAAGTAATTTAGAAAAATCCCGCCTTAAACTCCATTATAAATTTACCCGAAGAAAAGTATTTAATGTCGATACTCCCATCTGATCTTGACCCCGATTATCTGTCAAAAATTTTTGATTGGCCCACCCTCCTTCTCTCACGAGAAATATTTGATAGACATGAATTTCGCTTTTAGTTTCGTTCCCAGGAATTTTTTTTTTCCTTTTCAAGGTTTTTTAATTGGATGAGAGAAAGGGATTACGATATTGTGTTACATTAAGAGTAAATACGCCAGTAACTTAATATTAATAAGTACGACGCTTTGAAAAATTTAAAACTTAATTCGGTTCTCAAATATTTGCTTATCTTTATGTCATACTTATCATAATTAATTTACTTATGGTGAAGGGGTGTTGAAATCCACCGCAATGTGTCACTTTATAAAGATATCTCGTTTCTTTTGTATAAGATTATAGTAAAAACAGCTGGAACTTGGGGGATATCTTTTAAAGAAGGCAAATCTGGTTATTAAAAATGAAAGAAAGAAAAAGTAAGATTGCGGAGAAAAATCCACTTTCCCTTTAAACTGAGAAACATTTCATTTTGTTTAATTTACATTTAAACATGATAAGCATTCTAATTTTTGAACTACTGTATACTTAACCAACTGTCAGAAAGAATAATTTTACGCGCGAAATACGGGATGGGATGAGGGAGGGCCAAGGTTCCTGTAAATATCGCTAGCGCGCGTGATTAATTTTGGCGGGAAATGGGAAATTCATAGCACCTGGCACGCGCTTTCCTTTTTGTCACGTGACCCATCACCTAGATGAACTGAGCAACATGTGGCTAGCGATTTTTTAGGAACTAAAAAAAACCGCAGGTGTTGACGCGTAGCATTGTTACTAAAATATAAAAGAAATTGTCCATCTTATTATTAAATCGTTACGAATTGATAAGCGTGGTCTTACGCTAAACCCCGTAAGTGGTCCGTCTCTTTTTAACAGGGTTCATACAAACCTGGAAAACCTGGAAATAAATAGTTGACAAAAACCTCAGGGAATATTCAGGGAAATTTCGAATTTTTAGTAAAATTCAGGGAAATTTGCGTCAAACGGGCCGAGTAATTAAGTAAAATGTTCATAAACATACCCTCCATAGGATTAACGTTACTCTATACTTTGGAGGCTCATAACTCTGGTTATATTAGAGATACGGGGATGCCCTTTGAGTATGTTATAGTCCTATTTGCCCCCCCCTCCTTTGTTAGCATTTGCCCCATAGGATACTCCATATACGGGAAAAACCTGGAAAATTCAGGGAAGTAGATGGGGAAAAACCTGGAATGGAAATCTCAGGTAAATTTGTTTTCCAAAAGTTGTATGAACCCTGTTTAAGAAGTAACTTACCTGTAGCTATAGAGTATGGAGGGACTACGTGTTTTATTTGATAACCCTTCTGAATCTGATTGATTTATTTCCACCCACTCCGAAACGAATTCAATCATTTCCGGGCCAATAGATAACCTCCGGATATTCAAGTGACATTGATAGATTGACCAATAGTATTTCAGAGTTCTTTCGCGGGGTTTTTTTTAGTTAAACTAAGCGTACTATATTACTTTGTATCAATTGTATTTATTTAGTAGCGCGTGTTGGTTAACTTGTGGGAGATGCACGGTTGTTCTGGTACTTACTATAACTAGAAAACCGGTTTTTATTTTTTATTTTTTTCTTTTTACACGCTTCAAATAATAGAAAAATAATTAATTATAACAAAAACAAAAAAAGGTTGTAGCGCATTTTTCAAATCCTCTGATTTATTACGATTTTTTTTCAATTAGTTTCAACACTAAAGTGGCCATATATTTTTCTTTTGGGTTTGCCATCCCTTTATTATGAGTTTATGTTGAAATTTTTCCCGCCAATTTTATAAAGATAGCGCGCCTTTTTATTTGCGAGCACGTGTGGGATTCGTTTGGGGATGCGTGGTAATCTCCGAGGAATGTCAATTAAAACAAAATAAGCAGACAGATCTTTCTTAGAACTCAGCATTTAAAAAAAATGCTCGCTTCCGTTTGAATTCAATTTGTCAAACATCCTGTGAAATATTTTTGTTTAAAAAAAATTGGAAAACAATTTATAGTTAAAACATAAGTCTATAAGATTTGTTCCATAAGTATGCTAGAGAATTACTGAGAGCTAGTTCGAGAACGACGCCAGAATTGACTAGACGCGGTTTTGCAGTCCATTTTACTATTTAGTCTGTACTAAGCCTTTGACAGCGCCTCACCAGGCGTCGCTTTACCTCGAATCTATGACCTACCTCACTCACTTCATGACAAGCTCCAGTTTGTAACCAATGACAAACTTATGTAACATATCTTATGAACTTATGGTGAAACCAATGAATTTATTTTAAATTTAGTTTAGAAGAAAGATACTGCGACTTCCCTACCTTTTGAAAAGGGTCTATTGACTTTTAAAATGTCTAATAATCATTATTTAAATTTCATTCCATGACAGATGGTTTAAAAATATACTTTTTTGATAGTTAAGGTTATCAGTCAGGTTTTAAACACTGTTGTGGGTTTTTTTTAGATAATTTTTCCAGTTGTCAGTTGGTTGGGGCGGTTTTTATAGGTAACGGATTTGACCAGATTTGAAGTTATTGTATTTCAGACAGAGGAACTTCTAATGGTTATTTTATGGTTCTGTTTAACCCTTTTTTCTGTCGGTAAAATTTGCATAAATATATTTGCGTCATAATAAACATTAGGGTAATCAAATGTTCAGCATGGCAGCTGCGTATATTTTTAACTCTAATAACAATAAAATAGTCAGGGAATTTTGGTAACTGAATATTTTATGCCAACTTTGTTGTAATATTTGATTAATTTTTGTCTGGGAATTTAATGTGTTTACTTCGTAATTTTACGTAATTAAGCTTTCGTAAAGGATCGAAAATATGATTAATTTTTGTCTGGGATTTTAAAATATCTATTGAGAAAAATGTGTTTACTTCAGAATTTTGCGTAATTAAGAGCTCTTTCGTTAAGGGTCGAAAATAATTGGTTTGTACAGTAATGATTACCTTTTTTAATTAGGGTAATCAATTAGCAATTTGATATATTTCTTAAACGGTTGAAAAAACGTATTAATTTCATGATAATTTTACGTAATTAAGCTTTAGTCAAGGGTCAAAAATTGAATTATACCGTAATCATTACCAGTTAGTAATTAAGGTAATCTTTAAAAATTGTCTACTTAGTAAGTGTACTTCTAAACGCCTAACCAAACGGTGTTTATTTCATGATAATTTTACGTAATTAAGCTTTAGTCAAGGGTCAGAAATTGAGTTATATACAGTAATCATTACCAGTTAGTAATTAGGGTAATCTTTAAAAACTGGTCTACTTAGTAAGTGTATTTCTAAACGCCTGACAAAACGGTGTTTATTTCATGATAATTTTACGTAATTAAGCTTTAGTCAACGGTCAAAAAATTAAATTATACGGTAATCATTACCAGTTAGTAATTAGGGTAATCTTTAAAATCTGGTCTACTTAAGTAGTAAGTGTATTTCTAAACGCCTAACAAAACGGTGTTTATTTCATGATAATTTTACGTAATTATGCTTTAGTCAAGGGTCAAAAATTTAGTTATACCCGTAATCATTACCAGTTAGTAATTAGGGTAATCTTTAAAAACTGGCCCACTTAGTAAAAGTATATTTATAAACGGTTGATGGGAACCTTGGGGCGATAATTTACGAGCGTGTAATTTATTTTTTGCTGTCAAAGCAAAAGAAAGATAGAAAAAAAAACTGTAGCTAGTGGTAGTTTTTAACGTCCGGCAACAGCGAAAACGGTTAGGGTTCGAGAGAAAAAGCGATTAAACTTTGTATCAAGCAAGGGTTAGTTATATTTTACAAAGATAGTTGGCGGCGGCGGCAAGCTACAGTCAGTGGCAGAAGGTTTTTTTTTTATATAAATCTATATAATATATGTTCGACCTTGTCCCACATTTATATGTCGCTATGACGTCATAACGCGGTTCGGTTTAACGTCCAAGAGTTATCGCTTCCTTTCGCGCCCAGGGAGATCGACAAGGAGTTAATCACTTCTTCCTTTTAATTAATTATAAATTTTTAAGTTTAGTTCATCAAGTTATCCACGCCTGATTGTTGTAATGTTAACCCTCAAGTATTTAGTGTTAGTCAGTAGAAATCAGTAGTAGATTTCCCTGAATCTCTAATAGAATTAGAGGTGCTGTAAGGATTTGGATGGGTTAAATTATCTTTTCACTGTTCTGCTTAATTACTCCAGCCCTGATTGTTATAACTGCGATTAATTAGTATCTTTGGAAAGGGGAGAAATAGGGCTATCACATACTCAAGGGATTCCCTGTATCTCTTATAGAACCAGAGTTATACGGCTCCAAATTGGAAGAAATATAGAGTTCGAATTGTGATAATTAACGCTGCATTTTACTAATTATCTTAATTACTCGGGCCCTGATTGTTGTAACCCCAAATATTTAGTATCATTTTGAAGGGGATAAATATGGCTATCAAATACTCAAAGGATTTCCCTGTATCTTTTATAGAACCAAAGTTTAAAGTAAAACACTACAAATTTAAGATATCAAAATTTATTTTTAAGGCAGTAGTTCGCCCCTCGTTGGGAGGAATGGGGCTGGAGGTCTCTTTAGAATAAGAAGTTACTTGAGATCTCGTAACAGGCCTAAATGTTAGATATTCGTTTAAAGTTAACTAGACGCATTTTTTTGCTTCTTCTCATGAGGGGTTTGGAATAATTTAAAGCATTTTTTATAGCCCGCGTCCCATTCAGGAATTTTTTTAAGAGTTATTTCGAAACTTTCAAGGACTCTATGATAATTGACCACGTGATATAATCATTAAACTTGATTAAATCATTTACGTAACTAACCGCGGATCTGAGAACGCCGTCCGTTTTTTTTAAATCTATAATTAGAAATTAATAAATGGTCGACGCCATTCCTGGAAATATCAGCGAATTGTAAAAAGAGTCATTAAAGTAATTTAATTTCACCTTAAAAGTTAAGTTCGTGGTACTACCAATTTTTAGCCGCTTAAACTTTCAAGCAAAATTGCTTGAGACTTTCAGGGAAAAATTGCTTGAAACCTTCAGGGGAAAAATTGCTTGAAACCTTCAGGGGAAAAATTGCTTGAAACTTTCAGGGAAAAATTGCTTGAAACTTTCAGGGAAAAATTGCTTGAAACTTTCAGGGAAAAATTGCTTGAAACTTTCAGGGAAAAATTGCTTGAAACTTTCAGGGAAAAATTGCTTGAAACTTTCAGGGAAAAATTGCTTGAAACTTTCAGGGAAACATTGCTTGAAACTATTAGGGGAAAATGGATTGAAACGTTCAGGGAAAATCTGTATTTCTGAAATGAAAAATCCGCGACAACCCTATAATAACCATGTAAATTCTAAGATTATATAATATCACAGACTCGGGTCCAGGGTAGCTAGTGACATTTTTTTAAATCTCCTCCATCCTATCCCCCTTCCCGTCCTTAGCTAGGCCTTGGATGAACAATCTTAAGCCTTGGTAAAGGTTATATAGTAATAGCATACTTGGGTTTGTTTTATGTTAAAACTTAAGCATTCGGACCACCCCGAGGGGGCCTTTTTAGCGGGTCTAAGGGCAGGAAACTGTTATTCTATCCCGTGGGGCACTCCCTCTAGCTACTATTTACGGAACTATGCTACGGATGTGATAATCAGAAATGGGGGAAGCGAGGAGAACAGGGGGGAAAGAAAAAGGAAAGAATGGTGTGGATAATTTTTATCGAGTAGGACCCCCAAAAACTTGTATTGGCGGTGTATTTTCTTTTCTTATGTTATTTGATATCTCAATTTTGGAGGGCGAGAATGACCCCTAACTCGGTGACTACCCTCCCACACACCCAAACCTTCCTTATGTTCAACACAGGGTTTATACAAACCTGGAAATGTATAAGCTAAAATAAATTGAATTGTTAAAACTTGTACCACAAAGTTTTGTTGAAATCTGCTTACACAAATCAGGGATAGATTTAATTTTAGAAGTAGGAATGGAGAACAGAGTAATGTGGGCGCGCGCGTCAGAGTCCCGGACCCCCTTCCACGGGACGGGGGGGGGGGTATGAAAGAAGAGGCGGGTCATAGCGACAGAGGTAAAATGGAATTACGCATTTTTCGCCGTCCCCGTCAGCAACGTCATCAAAACGTACTTTAAGTGAGCCAATAGGGTCTTTGCGCGTGACGTCAAGTTACCTTCCCCCTTTCCTCTCCCCTTGCCGGCTCCCCGCTCTGGCCACGTTAGGACGCCATGTTGACATCCCCTGAAAACCGGTTTTCGCCCCTATTTCTTCCCCCTTTTTACTCTGGCGGAAAAACCCTATAAGATAATTTAAAATTTTCGGTACGTGTTGGAGGGAGGGGCTCTATCTATACTGGGCTATGAGTCGGACTGAAGTAAATACTAACCGTTCTCCATTCCTACTTCTAAAAAATTAAATCTATCCCTGCACAAATTCAAAAGTTGTAAGAACCCTGTGTTTGCTACTGTTTATTTTAAAACTTACACGTTACATGTTTTACTATAAACAGCTGTATTATTTTATTTGGAAACGTTATATACTTATCGGCTTGGGTGGTGGTAGTACCATTTCAGATTAGACCTTTATTTATTTATTTATTTATTAATTCTTCATTGAAATTCCATGGAAATGATATCTTTCCCATGATGCATTGGATTGCAAAACCGGAAATACATAGACGAAAAAGAAATTGACCTAAAGCTTAACTAGACAACTCCTAAATAACCCTCACCTGAATTCTAATCTCCAGTCAGTTTTTTTTATCTTCTTTAATTTTGAAACTTTCCGCGAATTGACATCTATGGAACCCACGTGTTTTTAAACAACTTTTTAAAATGGCGGGATTTAAAAAAAAATCGAACATTAATTTTAATCGGGGTCTAGTTTTTTTTCTTTTAACTAACTTCATGCCTACCTTTAAAAACAAGTTAAAATATCGTCTACTAAAAGAAGTTTTTATTTAATTTTTTTTAAAGAAAGGTTTGAATTGATACGCACTTTTAAAGACATGATACAAATTTGATATTCTAGAAGTAAAGAATATACAGATGTTTCTGCATCCCTAAAACACTCTTAAAATAATAACTCGAAAACAGTGTCTCTTAGGGCAATCAAAATGGAGATAGAAGTTACAATTGCGACTCAAAATCGTGCACCCAAAGAACATCCCCCTTAATTTATGGATGCAGACTTATCAGAAACACCCTGTATATACAGTATTAAAAATCCTTTATAAACTCTCTTTATCGTCTAGGTTAAACCGGAAGTAGATTTTATCACGTGGGTGGATAGTACCATAGAGACCACTTAATCCTTGGCGGTTAAAATATAAAAATATCTCGAAGAATCGATCGATTAATATAGAGAAATGTCAATTGTTATTTTTCCCCCATAGTCCCCAAAAGCAGGGGGTGATATTAGTTGGTATAAGTCATTGTCCAGCGGTTGCTAGACAGCGGCCGTTGGTGCACGCTGGAGATCGGACAACCCTAACCGGAAGTTGATAAGAGGAAAAAAATGTACTTGGATAATAAAATGGATTTATATTTAAGTGACCGTATTGTCCACGAAAAGATATAGTTAAAGTGCTATTCAAAACCAAACCAACCAACGGAATACTTATGCGTTTATTGTAAACTTTGCTTACGTACGTAGGAGGGGGTTTAAAATGATGACCAGTTCAATGACTCATGAAGAAAAATGGAGGTTCTGTATTCCCAATAAAACTTAGTAATGACACCAGATGTTATCTTTTATTTTAAACCATAAGTTCATAAGATCTGTTCCATCCATAAGTTTGTCACTGATTACAAACTGGAGCTTGTCATGAAGTGAATGAGGTAGGTCATAGATTCGGGGTAAAGCGACGCCTGGTGAGACGCTGTCAAAGGCTTAGTAATGCAGACTAAATAGGAATATGGAAGTCCTGCAAAATTAACCACCGAGTGTAGTTATGCAATTCTCGCTTGTCGTTCTGCTAGAACTAGCTCGAGCTGTACGTCTCTAGCATTACGAAGTATAGGTAGTGTCATACTTATCATGCAACATATTTCATAAACTTATGTTTTTAACTAATACAGTTAAAGGCAGGATATGTCATTACGGTATTAGTCCTGAAGCGGTTTAGCAATTAACTAAATTAATTAATATAAAAAAATTAAAAGGGGTCAATGTCTGTGGTTATTAAAGGTCAAGGGTTATTAAAATTCGTCTCTCCTTACACCTAGTGACAAGTTAAATTGTACATGTCCTCCCATTTGGGGTATAGAATCAAATTTGTTATCACGTCCGAAGCATTTTAAACTAGATAACAGAAGGTTTCCCTGGGTTCGGGGATGATACACCGTTTAGGCGGGTTAGAGGGTCATTTTCCAATAGCATCAATACAACCCCTTTATATAGTTAAACCTTTAACATCTGCCATTACCATATATATACACTCTCCTAAGACTCGCTTATATCGCTTATATCATTTATAATGTATAAATCATTTGTCCACTAGAGAATTTACTACTTATTTATCCTACCAAGTATGCTGTATTCGATTAGGTTTTATTACGTAACACCACGCCTTTGTACTTGGTGTCAACTGACCCTAGAAATTGTTAAAAAGATAAATGATAATCGGAGGGCTGACGGTTAGGTTTTACGAAAATGTTATGTTCGTTTTGTCTCATTTAATACGTACAAAGGTATTTAAAGATGGTCTGCTAAGCCTTTATTAATCCTATTTCGACCGCGCATATCGATACTCGGGTTATGACCCTTGGTAATATGAGATAATAGGGTCTCCTAGCCTTTAACAGTGGTGTCAAATAACCCTGTCTATAATTTTTCGATCGAGGGTCTATGATTCATGTACGCCCTTTAGTTTCATGGACCATTTCCTAACGATTTAACTCCTACTTATAGTTATATAAATATAATAATACTGTTTAAAGGTAGGCGCGAAATAGCTGGATTATATAATCGAAATGCTCTATATATTGAATGAAAAATTGTTCGGGGAAATGACCATTGATAAAGAACGTGGGTTCAAACCCCCTCGATGATTCTCCGGTGACATTAAGGGCGCGAGCGTGTGTGCGCGCGAGGGCGGTTAAATGGTCACGTGTTTAATAGACCGTGGTATTAGCTTTTTAAACTAATCACGTGATCGATCACGCGCCACCCTTAGTATTCAATTTTCACGCGGTTAATCTCACGAGAGGCGCTAAGTGACGTCATCGTGAACTAATTGGATTTTATCACGCTGCTGGCAGAAATTGTCCTAACGATTGAAACCTTGGGGTAATATGGATTCCATCATGGATCTTATATCGTGTAGAGGATAGGAAATCTGAGTTATAGCTTGAAATCAGAAATTACTGGCAACCATGAAGCTCGGTTAAAACAAAGAGGGTATAAATAGGGAGGAGTAGAAGGCAAGTCTGGAGTGTTCTTTTTATGAAAGTTTTCCTCTAAGCTTAGGGTGTGCGTGCGCATCTTTTTCTGCCCTCTTATTGGTTAAAATACGAAGAACCGGATATAACGAAAGGAAAGCTAGAATTCGCAAAATACCTTGCCAAGGCTGCTAGCTTCAACCCTTCAACTCCATCTCTTTATATACCCTCTTTGGTTAAAGTTAAGAAACGGGGGGGGGAGGAAATTTCTCTAGCCCCTTTAGCTCGCAATATTTATAATAAATCATTTCTTTACCGGTCCTCTCTTTAGCTACAAAGTCCATGATGCCATTTCGAAGTTATCTAAACGTATAAACCACGGGGGCTGGTTTTGAATGATAAATTTAAGGTTAACTCTAGATCTACGTTCCAAGGTAAAAACTGGCACTTCAACCTTCGAAATGTGACGTAAAAACTCAACTTCAACCTTTTTTTTCTGTTTCGTGTATGACATGGGGTAATAACTCACAAATTCCCCGGGATTTCTTCAAAAGAAATGGAGCTCCGCTATCGATTAATGGTATAAACTTAAGCCTAACATTTAAAATAAAAAAAAGAGATGTAAGTATTTGATCTATTTCCGCAAACAATGTATCGTCTCTCTCTCTCTCTCTCTCTCACTCTCTCTCACACTCTCTCTCACACTCTCACACTCTCTCACACACTCTCTCTCACACACTCTCTCACACTCTCTCTATCACACTCTCTCTCTCTCACACTCTCACACTCTCTCTCTCACACTCTCACTCACTCTCACACACTCACTCTCTCTCTCTCACACTCTCACTCACTCTCACACTCACTCACTCACTCTCACACTCACTCTCACACTCACTCTCTCTCTCACACTCTCACACTCTCACTCACTCTCACACTCTCACTCACTCTCACACTCACTCACTCACTCACTCTCACTCACTCTCACACTCACTCACTCACTCACTCACTCTCACACTCACTCACTCACTCACTCAAATGGAACGATAGTTCACTAACTGAATAGGCCCTTTTTTATCTTCATTAAAGTGATAATGAAGTTAATTGATTTTATTTAATGATTTAATTTGTTTAGTCCAGTATATTGTGTTGATAATTTAGCGTCGTTGTTGGGTTCTATTACTTAATTTTAATTGGGCCTAAATTAATATAATGTATATTTATTTCATTAATAAAATTTAATTAAGAAACTGAAAGACAATGATTTCTAATTTAATTAAGGGGTCATTCCTAAAGCACTCAAATCATAACTCGAAAAAAGTGTCCCTTAGGGAAAAAGGGAGATAGAAGTTACATTTTCGACTCAAAATCGTGCACCCAAAGAACATCCCCCTTAATTTATGGATGCAGACTTATTAGAAAACCCCTGTATATATATTATTGACCTTTTGAACTTTTAAGTTTTTTTTATTTTATTTAGTTGTTAGTCCAGTATTTATGTTGATAAAATTTAACGTCGTTATTGGATTTGATTACTTAATTTGAACTGGGGTTAAATTAATATATTTTCATAATGAATTCAAGATATAATTTATGACCTTTTGAACTATTTTAGATTTTTATTGACTGACAATTTGCGTCATAATTCTTGAATTTTTTTAGTCGAATCGGCAAATTAGAAAAAAACAAGTTGGGAAACCAAAATGAACCTCTCCGAGCCGAGACGAATTTACTTTCTAAACACAGGTCCACCAGCCAATGAGATTAACCGGAAGTACATAGTTCAAATTGGCGAAATATTGCCAAGGTCTTTAGCAAAGGCTTAAGCGTTTAACAATTTCCTTTGTATCCTCAATAATTCTAATGAGGACCTAAAATGTATCAGTGAAGGGTGTATTTAACTTTCGGCTCACTCTGAACCGTTAACACCTCCTATAAGATGAGGTGAAACAAGGTCATTTCTAGTATAAATCTAGGGTATCTTATTTCACAGACCCAATCGTTTCAACACTTGTGGATAGATGAAGAATTAACATCCATATTATCTATTGAATATAAAAAATGCGTTTACACTATATATAAATGTAGTAAAGCTGAATTAAAAAGTAAACACCAAATTTGAAATGTTAATATCAAAAGATGTTATTGGAATATAAAGATGAAACAGAGCTTTATAGCTACACAACTACTTAAAGAATCGTAATGCCGAAAAATATTTAAAATATTTCCATTTAATATTCTGCAAAAAGGAAATGTTATCGTTTTGTAAGAGATCTTATCATCCTACTCGCTTTATATTAACTTTGATGTGCGTGTAGTGTTTCGATTCGGATGCAATCTTCATTACTCGTTCTATATAAACTCTCACTTGTGTCATTACATAGAAATAAGTTTATCTTAAATAATTAATTAAATATTAATGATATTAATTATTTTAATCGCCAGTAAATAACTTTAAAAATAGTTAAATCGTTTTAAATAAAGTTGTTCCTATTATCTTTCGAAACTTTGCTAATATTGACGTTTAAAGTGAAGGGTACCCCTCTTGCCCGCTTTCTTCAAATTTTGGGGTATATATACGATTCGTTTCCGTTATAATAATAGATAAAAACGCATTCGCGTGAACCGATGGTGGAAGCCCTGCCATTGGGAGGCTAGACGTTTCTCGTAACCCTAGCCGATCGCCGCGTATATCTTGAAACCAATAATAGATAAAAACGCATTCGCGTGAACCGATCGTGGAAGCCCTGCCATTGGGAGGCTAGACGTTTCTCGTAACCCTAGCCGATCGCCGCGTATATCTTGAAACCAAACGATGACGAAGGCAAAGAAGCCAGAATGGACTGACTGGCGTCCATGTGGAATGGACAAAGACCTGCAGATGGTGGTGCATAGAAGCTGGTGTCAATGTGGAATTGACGAAGAACAGAAGATGGTGGTGCATAGAAGCTGGTGTCAATGTGGAATTGACGAAGAACAGAAGATGGTGGTGCTAGGAAGCCAGCAAGTACAGACTAGTGTCCATGTGGGATGGACAAAGAACAGAAGATGGTGGTGCATAGAAGCTGGAGTCAAGGTGAAATTGACGAAGAACAGAAGTTGGTGGTGCTTGGAAGCAAGCACGTACAGACTAGTGTCCATGTGGGATGGACAAAGACTAGCAGATTGTGGTCCTTAGAAGCCAGTTAGTAAAGACTGGTGTTGGTAGATCAATGACCAAATTTCCGTGAACCGCGAACGCGTTCCGGAAATCGGGTATTTGTTTGCTCCGATTTGTAAACTGCGAACGCGGTCACGTGGGGTCTGACAGACAGACACACACACAGACAGACACACACACAGACAGACACGGCCGGTGTAATACCTCTCCGTTACATACGTCACTCGGAGAGGTAAAAATCAGAATTATTATAGATTAAAATTCGACTAGTCCTTAAGCTCCTTGGGTTTGTTATTAAATGCCCTATTGATTACCCTGATTTTAGAAGCGAATTAAACGACTCAAATACTATAATATCAGCCTTGGGAATACATTAAATTTTATAGATTACCTTCTATTAATGAAAATTGATAATCGGAGAAAATGTGGGAATCAGCAAATTTGACGATTTTACCCCGCGTGTAATTTACGACTTATTAATTCAAGTCCTACGATTATCTCTTTTGAAGCTTTTTTTTTCTAATCATAATTTATTCTAAAATTGTATATTAAAATATACTTTGTAACTATTGGTATACTTTTAAGTACTCGAGAAAGATAAACATTTTAACATCATTATTTATTAAATGAAAGAACTTTTAAAACTGAACCCATAAAAATGCAAAAATCAGCGGGTATCAGGGCCGAATTTATGTAGTTGGGGCCCTTAAGTTATAAAATATGATTGGGGTCCCCTAGCTTATAAGATACGATTAGGGTCCCTAAACTATCTGGGGTCCCCTAGCTTATAAGATACGATTAGGGTCCCTAAACTCTCTGGGGTCCCCTAGCTTATAAGATACGATTAGGGTCCCTAAACTATCTGGGGTCCCCTAGCTTATAAAATATGATCGGGGTCCCTATACTATCTGGGACCCCTACCTTGCTTATAAAATACGATTGGGGTCCCTATACTATCTGGGACCCCTACCTTATAAAATACGATTGGGGTCCCTAAATTATCTGGGACCCCGAGCTTATAAAATACGATTGGGGTCCCTAAATTATCTGGGTCCCCGAGCTTATAAAATACGATTGGGGTCCCTAAATTATCTGGGTCCCCGAGCTTATAAAATACGATTGGGGTCCCTAAACTATACGGGACCCCGAGTTAATAAAATAATCAATTAGATAGCGGATTTTTGGAAGAAATTCACTGAATTACTGGGCCCCTTACACGCGATCCTTAAATTAGGATGGGTTCTTTTTAAGGATTTGTGGCAAAATGGCAATTAAGTCTTTTGAGAAATTGAGCAATTTTGTTGCATAATTTGCGTATCATTCTCACGTGTTGAAGGATTCTAGGATTTAGGGCGCCTTGAGTTCTTTTTCTTTTTTATCTAAAATAGATAATAATTATTTGAAGAACTTTAGATACGAGTTCTGACGTTCCCAATTAAATGATACGTTTTGATCTGATAACGAGAGTACATTTTTATGATACACTCCAAATATATATAAAGTAACGCGAATAATTTTTGATAACAATGTTTCTAAGCTAGGAATTATCTTCAATTTGAAATTACACAAAAGTATATATATATATATATATATATTATTAATTTCCTATATAAGATAAAAGTTAATCCGTCAAAAGTTATATTAGAAAGTGAATTTTAGTTCTATTGTTTCTTTTATTATTAAAAGATAACTTCGTAGGAGATATTTTCTTTAGCTTTCTCCAAGCTTGGATAATCAATCAAGACTTCTAGTGTTTTCCAAAAAAATGTGTGTTAGATTTAAAATTCTTTAGGTTTACTTAACGCCCCATAGTGAATTTGAACCATTGACCTTGGGTCACCGTCCGAATTCTCGAACCATCTGGAGCTACTGAGGTTGAGGGATCAATGTTTTCATCGCACCTGTATTGTATCTTTGCCCGGTATTGGCTTGAGTATTCGAGTCTAGGCTAGAGTTGTTTTGCATTAGCAGTTTAGTTTATAGAACCCAAAAGTTTGAAGTTCATTGGGTTCTATGGACCATTTTAACTTTCATGACCTTTTGCCTAAAGGGAAACCGTTTACCAGTTATGAACATTGGAGTGTTTTACGGATGACCCCAATTCCAATTTAAATAAGGGGTCATCCGTTAAACACTACAATCTTAACTTGTAAAATTGTGACCCTTAGGGAAAAATGTCATAGAACCAAGAAGTGATATCTAGTTTATTAGGGAGAAGGTTTAAATTCGCCACATTTCCAGCTTTATCTCCAGTCCAAACGTAGGTTAGAGTTAATCCCCGCCGCCTCTAAATTACAACCAGCATCTCATTGGTTCTTGAAAACTCATGTCAGCGCTACGCCAATGACGAAAATTACAGTCATATTTTCCGACTGAGGAGAGGCGAAGTAGCCCGGCCTCCTTTTACGTCCCCCCCCCTTGTATTTTGGAAAGGGGGACTGGAACTATGGCGCGCGAATACTTAGGCATCTTATACCTTCTCCCTAATAAACTAGATATCACTTCTTGATAGAACATATTCGACTCAAAATTTATTTACTGCACTTTGTTCCCTTTTTGGAACACACTGTTATGTATTATTTACAAGTATCGACATACAATATGACTCTTATTTTTATTTTTAAAAATATTCATAAATATCCTGGGGCGGTTATACAACCAACCGCGCAAACCAATAATTAAAGTACTTCATAAACATAATAATATTTAAATGTATACGAAACAAGCCTTAGGGGCTTTTGCCCCCCTTTTTATTTAGGGGGAGCTATGGTTTACAATTAAAGTGGGTCACGGGATTAACTTAATTAGATAAGGGATACGGTATCATTAAAGTTATTACAATTACCATTCTGTTTTCTCCGTTGAATTAGTTTTAAAGTTAGTGAAAGTTTAATTATTTATTCCCTTTCAGGCTATCTCTAGAAATTAATCAATTTTAATTACATCGAGTTACAAACTTGCACTGTACCTCTAGCTTATACGTACCGTTGAATAGACCGTTCAATTAATTATATCAGTGAAGCAAACGCAACAGGGGAAAGGGTGGACTCAACCCTCTTGGGTTATATCAAGAAGTGATATCTAGTTTATTAGGGTGAAGTTATAAATTCGCCACATTTCCAGCTTTATCTCCAGTCCAGTTACACCCCGCCTGTAAATCAGCATATCATTGGTTCTTGAAAACGTACGTCAGTGCGACGCGAATGACGAAAATTACGTATTTTCCGACTGTGGAGAGGCGAAATGGCCCGGTCTCCTTTTACGTCCCCCCTTGTATTTTGAAAGGGGGACTGGGACTATGGCGCGCGAATACTTAGGCAACTTATACCTTCTCCCTAATAAACTAGATATCACTTCTTGGGTTATATTCCTGGAGGCGGAAAACACCGCTAGAGGCAGCTCGAGTCGGATATTGTTTAATGCGTGTAGAGAATGAACTCTGGCACCCATAAGTAAGTAATAGTATTTTTAGTTTGATTTTGAAAAATTAGTGAAAATTTAATTGTATAACTGATTTTTTTCTCTAAGTGTAATTTGTAACAAATTAGTTTTTAACATAATTTATCGAGTTAAAATCGTTTACTTGTAAGGTCACAAACGAGTTCCAAAATCCCTTAGGAGGAGGGCTATATGAATTTTTAATTTTTCGTTTCAGTTTTGATAACCCAAAAATATTTTAATATTATTCAGTGGGATTAAGTTTTGATATGTATCAAAAACTTGTTTGTTGTTTACAACGTGGGATTAGTTTCACCTTGTTTTTTAATAATTGGGAAATAAATCCGCTCTAATCTACATTAAATTTCTTATTTTCTTATAGAAAATTGTTTTGATGGATTACTAATGGTTAGAAAATTCCTAATGGATTAATATTTTTTTTTCGGGTTTAATGAATTAACTTAATTTGTTTCGATTAAATTGAAGTTTGGTAACACGGAATAATTCTTTTTATCACAGTGTTAGATGTGCTAGTCCGGTATTTTAAATTTATTTATTATATTTCCTCCATGAACTAAAAATAAGTTAATTTGAAAATAATTATAATATTTACGAATCTATAATAAATATTTAGAATTAAAAAATAATTAACCGATATGATTTTAATTTATTAGTCCCTATAAATCGAAGAGAGATAAAAAATATATTATCTCTTATTTACTAGCTGGTTTTTTCCATTTCAAGTAATTAATTTAATTATGGGGTTAATTTTATTATTTTTTTAATTAAGAAATATTGAATTATTATATTATTATAAAGTATTATTTATTTCTCGTGATTTAATAAAATGCATGAATTAGGACTCTGATTTCATTTTTAAAATAAAATGGAGTATCGATACCATTTACACCAGGAGACCAGGCTACTTTGCGTTCAAAGTGCAGTACCAAGAAGTGATATCTAGTTTATTTGTGAGAAGGTATAAATTCACCACATTTCCAGCTTTATCTCCAGTCCAAACGTAGGTCCGGAGTTAATCCCCTCCGTCTCTAAATTACAACCAGCATCTCATTGGTTCTTGAAAACCCACGTCAGCGCGACGCGAATGATAAAAATTACGTATTTTCCGACTGAGGAGAGGCGAAATAGCCCGGCCTCCTTTTACGTCCCCCCTTGTATTTTGAAAGGTGGAATGGGACTATGGCGTGCGTCATCTTATACCTTCTCCCTAATAAACTAGATATCACTTCTTGGCAGTACCAAGTAGCCTCGTCTCCTGGTGTAAATGGTATCAATACTCCTAGGCCTAGTTCATCATCCTTTAGTCTGTCCTGTCTGAACTTTTAAGGTATTTAATAAAAATAAAAAAAAAAATAAGCGAATAAATTAAAAGATGGTCCTACCCAAATATTATTTAAAATATTTCTTAGCCTCGGGGAATTATGGGAAGGGTTTTTATCAAATATATTTGGGTTACAAGATTCCACGCTTTGCCATATAATAGCTAAAAACCATCTTCATCTTTACACGATGAGGAAAAATTTTCGGGGTAAGAATGGAATGGGTATACGGAGGGCCAATTCGATCAAGAAAGAAGGGGTCCCAAAATCTTCCGGGAAACGCCCATGAATTGCCCATGGGCAACGCTATGGGCCAGGGTGGGGCCACCAAAAACCCTTTTGAGTAAAGTGACACTGTCACATTTACAATGTTTTTTCATGCTGTATTTTTAATTAAAAATTTTATAATGCTAACAATATACCTTTGAAGGAAAATAATGTTATATGTATTACGTGTACGAGTAGCGGCACTTTGTAGCCTTTATTGTGTTGTTTCGTATAGAGGAATGCCATTACCGTGTGGCTTTTCACAGTTACTAAGGGAAAAGGAATAATAATAATAATGATTAATTATTTATGTGGGCCAAAATGTGTGATACCGTGATATGCCATTGACTTCAATTTAATTTAATTTTTCTGTTATTATTTTCAAACTAAATAAGGTCAAATTGGGATGGGTTATTTGTTTAATTTTGGAATTTTAATTTGATTATTATTATGGATTAAAGAGTATTAATAATTTAATTTCTACATGATGAAACAATTTTATTTGTAAGATGGTCCAATCAGAGAGAATCTCCTTGATCGTGCCTTTCTCCGATTGGATCGTCATAGACCTTTTCTAAAATCGGGGGGGGGGGGTTTAAAATCAAGAAGCGATATCTAATATATTAGGGAGAAGGTATAAGTTGCCTTAGTATTCTCGCGCCATAGTCCCAGTCCCCCTTTGCAAAATACAAGGGGGGGGGACGTAAAAGGACACCGGGGCTATTTCGCCTCTCCTCAGTCGGAAAATATACGTAATTTTCGTCATTCGCGTCGCGCTGACGTGAGTTTTCAAGAACCAATGAGATGCTGGTTGTAATTTAGAGGCTGGGATTAACTCCGTCTGGACCTACGTTTGGACTGGAGATAAAGCTGCTGGAAATGTGGCGAATTTATACCTTCTCCCTATAGTAAACGAGATATCGCTTCTTGTTAAAACCTTGTTTTCTTAGGGTATATGGATCGATAACAAAATGATTTTTGGGGACTGGTAACATTGAAGCCCTCTCCAGCGTCTTTGGATCCACATAGCACCGTATATCTAGCCAACCCCAGCCCTTGAAAAGATGTCTGTTTAGTGGATTGAAATTTAACCCCATTTTTTGACATAGTTAATAATGTTAGAGGAAAGTGGCGCTAGTTACGTTAACAAATAAGCCGAAGATTTTTATTATGTGCTTCATATTCCCTTGATTTACGAATATGGATGGCTCTAAAAGAAAAGAATTGAATCTGAAACTAAGGTTTTGAAAATGCTGTTTCTTTTATTGGAAAAATTTCGTTTTCGGTTCAACTCGTAACCAAACAAGGTTGGCTAGACGTCGTGAATTGTAAAAATATATTTTAGGAAAAAGTAGTACAGTTGAAAATGATTAGGTTTGCATCGCGTGTTCGCTGGCATCAACTACTAACTCTCCGTGGAATGGATTATTATTATTCTTAGAAAAAGAATTTTTGTGCGCGCGCGAAAAAGGAACCCAGACTAGTCTGGCCGGGATTCTACGCTTTTTGAGTAAAGCTCTTCAGAGTTCCAGCCATGTTTTCCCGCCAAAAATTTCTCCCAAGGTCTTAAACCACCACCCACTTCTTCCTCCTCGAGAACTTTTCCCGCCAAAAAATATATATGTATTGAGTCTAGCGCGCGAACATTCTCGTGTCTCGCGAAGTACTTTTTTCCCGCGCGATCGATTTTTTGGCGCCTTTTCCACTTTTCGCGCGCTTTTTAGCCTACTTTTTAAGCGTGCTCAGCGTCTGACATCAATACGAGGGAAAGGATAATTTTCCAGCAGCGGGTGTAACTGATTAAAACATTGAAGCGTAGAGAAAATAAATGCACCCTTTTTTTTTTTAAGTTTTAACCTCGAAAAAAAATGGCGACTCTTTTCGCGCAAGGCTGCGTAATGTGGGGGTGACAGAAAGAGGAAAAAAAACCCTCTTTAGTGACCTTATAAAAGTAATAAATCCAGACCTACGTGCGTGGAAAAAAAAACTTTTCCCGCGCTTTTTATCTTGACGTTTTCCCGCCTTTTTTAATCCTCTTCGCGCGAAAGGATTTTTGGCGCGAAAAGTTTTGACTCTTTAAAGTTGATCCCGGAAAGAAATTCAACTAATTATAATTAATTAAAAGCTTATAACCCCTATAATGAATATTTTATAAACCACCCAAATAAATAATACGCCCGCCCTAATTCTAGCCTAGGTTTTTAAACGTTTTAGACCAAAAACTCCCCGCCAAATTCATAAATGTTTTCTATTTGTAAGTATAATTTATAAAATATAGGTTTTTTTCCCAAGGAGTGCATAGGAAATGGGATTGAATATCTTTTCCGGATGTTAGGCCCTCAATTTTATCTCTCTGGGACCTCTTGAACGTTGTCTGCTAATTTGAAACAGCTAGTCAGAAGGAATGAGAATAACCCTGCCTGCCTAGACCTAGTTAGCGCCAAAAAACGAAACGACAGGTCAAAAATGTCTTTCAACTCAGTACGATATCTTTTTGGTACTTCCGGCCTTGATGGCGGTCCAAACTTCTTTTTCCAAAGCGATGACATTTCACACATGGGACCATTTTGATTTAAATTACGCTCACAATGCTTCCCGCCTTCTACAATGCATATGTTTTAATGTTGTTATTGCATTTAAACCCTTATTATAGAAATGGCCTTTAAAAAAAATAAGGCGCGAACCGACCTCGAGGCCAATTCACGAGCCACGCGTATCTAAAAATAAAACGCGCGCGTAATTTATTTGAGCGCGCGAAAAAGTTCGTTTTCCCGCCTATTTTCCTTTCTACGTTTTTTTCTTTCTTTCTTCTTTTGCACGAGCTCCCGAGTTAACTTTAACTTATTTGAGGGGTCGGATACGTAACAAGTATTTTAAAGTTTAATTAAAGTTAATACAGCGGTTTTAGTGAGAAGTGTTCAACCCTCCACTAAAAAAAAAAAGAAAAAGGTTATCCCTCCTGGAAAAAGACGTCTAGTTGACAGGAAACTGGCGGGAAAATTCTTTGTTAAAAAAGAGTGGAGCCAACTACTAGTAATTGCGCAATCGGCTTTACAATTTTTAACAGCCTCAATTTTAAAAGAAGTTTTTTAGGCTTAACTAATTAAAACGAAAAATAGTTTTAAAATTGATCAATTCGATTTATTGCGACGCGGCTTATTTGTACTATTATTTCGATATATCCAAGGCCTAATTGGTATTTTTAATTGGTACTTCCTTATATATGATATACGTCTTAATTTTTTTGTAATTCCTATAATGTCGAAATATTTCATTTCCTCATTGAATTTGAGCAACAATTAAGAGAAAAAAACGTTAAATTATACAATTTCAACACTAGAGAAATATTGCGTTTAATTTGGCCTACAAAGAAAAACACGTGGAAGTCTGCAAGCGTAATATTTGGCGGGAAAATTTATATTAAAAGCACGTGGAGTGAGGTCTAAGCGCAATTAAACGAAAGAAAATAAGAATAAGGAATAGAATGTATAGTACCTAACTTTCTCTAGATAGCTAAAGACCCTATAGAGACTTTTCAGTTGGATGAATGCTACGTCAGACCCTCCTAAATCTTGTCTCGGTTCTGGCAGCCATAGTGGTGGGTTTCACAGGGTTCATACAAGTTTGGAAAACAGGGAAAACCTGGAAAAATCAGGAAAATAAATAGTTGACTAAAACCTCAGGGAAATTTAGAATTTTTAGTAAAATTCAGGGAAATCAGGGAAATTTGCGTCAAGTAATTAAGCAAAATGTTCATAAACATCCCCTCCATAGGATTAACATTTGTACCATAGGATACTTCATATATGGGAAAAACCTGGAAAACTCAGGGAAGTATATGGGAAAAACCTGGAAAACTCAGGGAAGTATATAGGAAAAAACCTGGAAATCTCAGGGAAATTGTTTTCCAAAAGTTGTATGAACCCTGGTTTCAGCTTTCCTCCAGCGCCATTTAACCCACCAATATGTTCGCGTAATTTATCTCACAATTCATAGCTCCTCCCACAACTGAAGACACTCTATTCGAAAGAAAGGGGAGTGGCAGTATCGTCAACTTGATAGTGAACATGGGTTCCAAAAACGTTAGATAGGGCTTCAAAGTTTCCAGTCCATCAAGAAAACAAGGTGGTTAAACACTAGACACTATTTTATTTTTACCCCTGACTTTAGCACAAAAAGGGGCTGTCTATTCAGACTTGTAGATTATATTCTTTTAGTATATATTTTTTATTCCCATCTACTGAAAAATCTGGCGGGAAGATTTTTTGCTCCTGAGCTTCCTTAAGAAAGATCTCAGAGAGAGAGAGAGGTGAATTAGATGGTGTATTACTCAACCCGGAAGTCTCTTGGAACTAACCCTAAAATACCCTCTCATTTACTAGGCCTATACCAGACTTTTAAATGAGCCGACAGAGAAATCATCCCCGTACCAACACACTTTCTTTTCTTTTCTTTTTTTTTTTTTAAATAATTTCATACCTAGATTTTTGGCACAAACTCTTATGTAAAGTTTTGATGCTTTTTAAGCCGCTAAAATACTATAATTATCGAGGCTTTATTCCCTAAAAGAGGGATTAAATGCTAGTAGATAATAAAGTTATTAATTTATAAGCTACTTATCCTTAATCGTTTGTAAAGAGATTATGAACTAATTTAGGACGATTTTATTATCGCTTGTAAATTTTACCTAAACTAGGTTATTTTATCATATTTTGATTATTATTTTCAAAAACATTTTTTTTCTAACGTTTGGGCTCAGGGTAATTGCCACAGTACCTGGAAAAGTCATGGAATTTTCATTTATAAGTACTATTATGAAGTAATTAATATGCATGGTGTTTTCCAAAAAAAAGTGTAGGACCGAACTAAACTGGAAATATTTTTTAGGCGATTTTGATTCGAAAATTTTCTATGACATTTTACTTTCCTCTAATGTTATTATATTGTTTTACGGATGACCCCTTAATTAAAGTGGCATTTTCTTTTCAGTTTCTTACTTAAATTTCAGGGGTCATCCCTAAAACACTCCAATTGTAATTGGTTTAAGGTTGACCCTTTGGAACAAATGTCATAAAACATTTTCAACTCAAAATAGTCCATAGAACGCGCCATTTTTGCCTTTTGCAGCCCTCTGTATTTTGTGGTACACTTTTTAAACCCCACAAAATTGTTTCTTCAACTTTCAAATAAAATTGATTATTACAATCGGTCATGGAAAAACCTGGAAAAGTCATTGAATTTTGAAATTAAAAATATATGTTTTTAACCGCCTCCTGGTGTAGTTTATTTCACCCTTTAAATTATACCTATACATACTCTTGTTAGGGCTGTTTATCCGAGGAATTATTCACTGAGATTCCCTTTAATCATAAGTAATGGGATGGATTTATAGAGATTGCGCGTGTAATCCCTTAGTGTCTGCCCCCTCGCAATTGCGGGGACATTGTTCGGGATCATGGCTTCTAGTAATTTTGATTGATAGTCATTTTTTTTAAACTTTTTTTACCTCATTTTATTATATTATTTTATTTTTGTTGCAAACTCGCAACTTTGCGTGTTGTTGCGGTGTAGTATGGTTAGATACTGTATTTTCCTCCTATTTATAGACCATTTCGGAAATTACAAACAGAGAAACCAACACACGGGGCCCATTCCTGTATTGTCCTTCTCGCCAAGAAGCAAGTTGGGTTCACTACACATGGAAGGCTAGCCAACTCGCGCTGCCTCTAGCGGTACTTTTTGGCAAGAGGGGGAATACCCCAATGGCGGCTCCGCCCCTGTATGTTATTTTCTCTGTTTGTAATTTCCGAATTTGTTTATTACTGTGTATGGGAGCCCAAGTGGTTCAGATAGTTTATAAGCTATCTAAGAAAGACCCTACCCCATTATCTTTCGTCTGTCTCCAGACACAAGACAAAATAATTGAAGTCACTCCAACCCAAAATAGACCAATTTTGTGTCAAGGTTTTTCTAGAAAACTGCTTGCTTTTAAAAAAAATAAAAAATTGAGACACTAAAAAATCTTTCTTTTTTCTTCTTTTTTTTTCTTCGTTTATTTTTACTTAAAATAATAATAACAGTGAAGCTAATCAATTCGGTACGTCATTTTTAGAAGCTGCTTTTTTATTGGCTGCTTCGGTTTAGACTTAAAAAATAAAAAATAGGCTTAGAGATTAGTTGCCATAGTAACATAGATATTATCCATGATAGTAATTTTGACAGAGAAAATAGATTAGTAATAGAAGGTACTTATGTTTTGGACTAATTTACGGTTGTCTGTGATTGGATGATTTTTAAGTATTGACTCTGTTATAACGTCATAATAATAATAACAAAATCTTTCGAATTTAAATTTAATCCGATGGTTAATTAAAAATTAGACCTGGAATAGAAGTCACTTTTGTTATGGCCTAATTTACGGTTGTCTGTGATTGGTTGATTTTTAAGTATTGGCTCTGTTATAACGTCATAAGAATAACAACATAATCTTATGGTTAATTAATCATTAATAAAAAATTAATCAACACATTTGTTTAAAATTAAAAGAAATCACGTTTAAAATTGCACGTTAATTTTGTACACGGCTTACCTCCCTCCCCTTGAATTTAATTAAAAATTACATAAAGAAAGTGGGTGAAAAACGTAATTAAGCCCATATTACGGTTACGTAACTTCGCATCTGCCATTCTAATAAAAATAAAAGTTAATTTTTTTAAAAAAAAAAAACCCTTGAACTCAGGTGCGATTTTCAACCTAAAACATATTTTACATTTTTTATCTCTCTTCACCTGTACCTCTTTTTAAAATTATTTATTTTTACTTTAATTATATATATCCAAATTAAACGTAAGGTTTTAAAGAAAGATTCCAATATGGAAGATAAGACCCAGGGTTTTTACAAAAACACCTGAGAATTTGTCCAAAACTCAAAAATTCAATCTTTTGTGTGTTTATTAACAGGGTGTCCTTCTGATGTTTGAACTTTTACACGTCGGCTTTCAAAAGTTGGATGAGGATTCTTGGGAAAGGGACAAAGGCCTCCCGGACCGACCCCATGACCTTCGACCAAAAGCTACTTGGAATTGGAAAAGGTAAGAACATCTTTTTCTATTTACATGACTTGAAAAGGACTGGGTTGAAGGTTTTTCGACGAATTCGGACACCCATTAAGTCCAACCCCCCATGAGTCGTACAATACCGTCTTTCTTTGATTAATTTTCACGTGGCCTGTCAAAATACAGAGCCTTTTCTATAAAGAGATCAAGTCATTTTCGATCCGCCTTTACCAATACAACTGGATCCTCCATCGCGTGACCTTTTGAAGGGTATTGAAATAGGAACGTCAAAAAGGCCCACTACATCCATTAGCGCGCGCTAAGCTCTAGCCCGGGAAAAAATAGAGGGGTTGGATAGTAATTTGCGAAATGAAAAATTATTTAATGATACGTGAAATAGATTATAATCAAAATACACTTAATTACGATTAAAGTTACCCTGATATAAATTTTAATATTACATTTTATTTAATCTAGTTTAATTTAACTTAAACTATATTTAAATTGAAAGTATCCGATACCTCAGTCGGAGCATTGCCCTAGTAGCCTTTTCAAGGTTAAATTTTACCATAGGGGTCATGGGGTTATATTGGAATAACCTATGGGACTCCATTTTTAACCCAATACCGAAAAGGGTACGCCCTTTTTTAACTGATTTGAACCAAGCGATGGGAAATAGAATGCATTCTTTGTTTGGGTATATAAATACAATAATACCAAGACGGTTAAAACCCGACCTGGAAAACGCTGGGTTAAGAAAAATGCGGGAAAAATGTTAGGGGGCCCCCTTGTTACAATACGTGTCAAAGAATGAGGTTGAAATGAAACCAAGTAGTTCTAGAGAGACTTCAGTACTGACTCTCCCCTGAAAGTGAAAGTTTGGCTAAAGATTACCATTACTTATAACCGGAACCCACCCTACCCTTAAAGACAGACATAGTTTTGACCTTTTTACGTCAACCCCCTCCATTGTTTTTTACCGTTACCAAGGCTTATTTATAAATAGATACAACCAAGAAGCGATATCTAGTTTATTAGGGAGAAGGTATAAATTCGCGCCAGATTTCTAGCTTTATCTCCAGTCCAAACGTATAGTAGGTCCGGAGTTAATCCCCGCCGCCTCTAAATTACAACCAGCATCTCATTGGTTCTTGAAAACTCACGTCAGCGCGACGCGAATGACGAAAATTACGTATTTTCCGACTGAGGAGAGGCGTAATAGCCCGGCCACCTTTTACGTCCCCCCTTGTATTTTGGAAAGGGGGACTGGGACTATGGCGCGCAAATGCTTAGGCTACTTAGGCATCTTATTCTTCTCCCTAGTAAAATAGATATCGCTTCTTGATACAACTATACGTAACACTATTATAGTTATAAGTCTATAAATTGGCATCGTCTGTATTAATTTCGCAATCGTGTACTGAATTATTCAATAGGAAAATAAATAATTCTATAGGTTCTTTCCAAATGATTGACATTTATCGAAATTACGTTAAAATCTGTTAGATGTAGTTCACGGTTTTATATGGCGTAATCGCCTCACTTGGGGTTTCCATCATTGGGTTGCCACAGTACCTGATAAACCCCCTGGAAAAGTTACAGGGATTTTAAAATTGTAATTTTTCGAAGTCACTGTATTTTATATTGGTTTTGTAATTTTAATATAGACTAGTGGCACCCCATGTTATTTGTCCATAGACTTTAATACAGTCAAAGCTGGGAGACTGCCATTACACTATTGTTGGTACTTGCCGATGTAATATACAGGGTGTTTCTGATAAGTCACGCATAAATGAAGGGGGATGTTTTTTGGGTGCACGATTTTGAGTCGGAAATGTAACTTCTATCTCCATTTTGCCATAAGGGACACTGTTTTCGAGTTATGATTTTAAGAGTGTTTTAGGAATGACCCCTTAATTAAATTAGAAATCATTGTCTTTTAGTTTTTTAATTAAATTTAAGGGGTTATCCGTAAAGTACTTAATTCAATCTTAACTCTAAAACAGTGGCCCTTAGGGCAATCAAAATGGAGATAGAAGTTACATTTTCGACTAGAAAATCGTGCACCCAAAGAACATCCCCGCTAATTTTTTTTAAACGCACTTCAACATGTAAGAATTTACGACAAATGAAAATTAGTATACATAGTTTACGCACGAGGAGGATTCATTCATACCATGTGCACAAGGAGACCAGCTAGGCAACTTAGAGCGTAAAATAGCAGACGATTTTACACTCTAAGTCGCCTGGTCTCCTTGTGTTAAGGGTAGAAATCCTCCATGCCTGTAAACAATGTATTGAAATCGGTCAGAGAGGCTACTGGAAAAGTTAGTGAATTTTTGAGAAAAAAAAAAACCTCTATGGCAACCCTAGAGCCTTTTTGGAAATTTGCAAGTACCTTGATAAGTACTTGGTACAGCGAGGGGGAAACCACTTTGTGTATTAGGTGTACGCTTTAGATTGTAGTACGAAATATTATTTGTAATGATTAAGTAATACCAGGAACCGATACCATAACTTGGAATCCATAATTGGGCCGTTTTGTGAGGTAATGATTGGGGTAAAAGGGGGCTGGGCCTAATTGACGCTTCGAAAACGTCAGTTATGACGTCATGAGAAGCGTATATGCAGTAGATTTTTTTCCCTCCTACAGTTGGAACTGTAGTACCGGAAATCGCGTGTGTGTGTCGGCTCAGCTGCTGTAGAAACGTTCTTCTAAGTTTCCATCTTATTCTAGAAGAATGTCGGTCAAAGAAAAAAATAAAATTTTGAAGATAATTGAAGGGAAATTAAATCAAGTTGTGTTAGAGACTGTAATTTTTGAAGCTAACAATTCACTTGAAAACGGAATTTTCAATTTAAAAACTGAGGTTCAAATCGCTTTAGCCTCTATCAAGACAAGGCTTAGGGACTTCGAAAATTTGAGTAAAGCGCTTTGGCAAAAATGCATTAAAAATTATTGCGGAAATAAAAAGAAAGCATCATTTTTAAGGGAGTGGTATGCCACGAACTCCTATATTTTGGAAAAATCTCTCCAGTTTGTAGATAAGGTCTTAGCAAAATGTAAGTACACTACTTAATAGTCCTTTGATTGTTCCTCGAAAATTATTACATTTTTGCGTTTATAGACAGAGTATCTGTAGGAGCAACGAAAGATGATTTGCGTGAGACAATACTGTGCAATTTGGAATTAGAAATGGAATCTAACGGTATAAACTTTAAAATGAATTATGCCGTAAACATAAATTAAGACTAGGCCTATATTAATAAGATGTTGATAATATTCCCTAGATGAAGTCACTCAGGTTGACAACAATGTTATGGAATGCTTAATTCTATTGTGGGCAGACCAGAATTTCTTAGGCATACCGCAAAAAGACTTTGTGGATGTATTTCATCTGCTGGCTAGAGGAGTGCTAGAATATCTGATCCGCATGTCTTCAGTTTTTATGGAAGAATTTAACAAAAAAGCCACTGAATTTGAGCCTTTTAAATTTGAAGAGTCTGACGTTCCAAGTTAGTGTCTAATGTTAATAATTAAGTAAGGCTTGCAAACAAATAATGTTTTGGGTTATTTTTAGACTTCAAAGATCTTGATAGCCGGCTAATTTCATTAGGTGGAGGTGGGCTTTGCTTATTGCAAAGAAAATTTGAAAAAGAGCTAACTCAGCCAACCAAAAGGGGGAAGGCGTTACTCATGCTCAAGATTGTCAAAAAAATATACCTCAAACCAGACGAGAAGGGAGATAACTTACCAAATGATCTGAAATCTAGAGATAAGGGCTTTTTGTACTTCCTGAAACCGCAGTTTAGCAAGTTCCTATTTTTCTTTGATTGTTTAGTCAAACATCATTTCAACTCACTTTCACGTAAAGATCTCACGGTTAGTAAACTAGAAATGCTTAATTACAAAACCCAATGGACTATTAAATAAATTTCTCTCCAAAATTCAAACTACGAGTAAGTAATCGCTCGTAGAAATTTAAGGGATATTAAGCATATCACGCGGATATCCTGTATATTAAATCTCCTTATCCCATTTCACTATTGTGAATACTCACTCTTAGTTCAAACTTGGACTTATAATTTATTTAACTATGTATATTTTCATCAACCTGGTAAAATAATGAAATTTATCAAATATTTGGTTTAATTTTATAGGCTATCTGGCCCAACGTGACAGAAAATTTCGAACTACAACAAGTTCTTTTTAAAGAACTAAGGACACTCGTACCAAATGATCCTCTAATCGAGGAATTTGGGAGGAAATTAATAAAAAAAATGATGAACGCTCGCTTTGGTGATCTAGTCCACTCTCATTTTAAAGACAATGAAAACAAGAGTTTAGGAAAGGGAGGTGCAATGCTCAGGGATGAGTTATTTCAACTTAATACCACTAAAAAATCAAAGAAAAAATACTCAAATCCAAAAAATAAATCAAATGAAACTCCACCTTGTAAAGTCAAACCCACAAAAACCAAAACAAAGCCATTGGCAATTAAAAAAGTAACAACTAAAAAGAGAGCTACCAAAGGCCTGAAAACAATTGAAGTATGTGCCACCCTTAAAAAACCCGCCTTATGTGATGGGAAAAACTGTGATAATGTCCAAGTCACGCCAAAAAGTCAATCACTCCCTATTTCGCCAACTGTGATAACCCCTGCAGTCACTAATTCAGGTTTGGGGCTCTCACATTCGAATAAACAGCTGACTAATCACGGTCAACTAACTCCGATAAAAAAGAAGAATACGCAACCAGCAATCCCTAGAAATTTATTTTCTAGTCGAGGCAAGAGAAGTGCTAAAATTCCTTGTGCCATACCAAAAAAAACAGCGAGGATTACCTCGTGTGATGATAAAGATTGTGATAATGACCAAACCCTATCAAAGAGTCAAACACTCCCTATTTCGCCATCTGTGATATCCCCTGCCGTCACTAATTCAAGTTTGGAGCTCTCACATTTGAATAAACAGCTGACTAGTCACAGTCAACTAACTCCGTTAAAAAAGAAGCATACGCAACTTTCTAGTCGACGCAAGAGAAGTGCTAAGATTCCTTGTGCCATCCAAAAAAAAAAAACAGCGAGGATTACCTCACGTGATGATAAAGATTGTGATAATAACGAAACCCTGACAAAGAGTCAAACACTCCCTACTTTGCAAACTGTGATATCCCCAGTTCCTAGTTCAAGAAGAGCGCACACTGTTTCAAAGGCACAATTGGCAACTCACAGTGAACAACCTCCCAGGTTTATGAAACTTGCAAGCCCTAAACTTGTATTTTCTAGTCGAGCAAAGAGAAACACTAAGCCTCCAAAGAAATTGAACTTGTGATTTTATGTGTAATAAAAAAGGTTTAATCAGCCAAAGTTCAAGATATTATTCGTTTTTTTCTTTCTTTTTTGAGTCTTTCAATTTTTTTTTCAAATCCAGTTCAGCGATGGCAAGAGGAACTCCCCTGTATTGGTCTTTGGTTTTTTGACCATGAATGTCTTTTTTCATGATGAGGTTTCTTTGGGCATGAGCGTAGTTTGTTCCTGATAATTTACTAGCTGTGGAATACCGCATTTGCCCAAAAACACTTTCAATGGCACTGCCATTAATTCGCACAGGCAAGATAAAATTATCCGGATAATCACTGAGGAAATCATTGGCAAAATTAATGAATCCAAAAACAGTGACTCGCAATAAATCCCAGGTTTGCCAGGATAAAAATTTCTTTTGGGATGGAGAGTCAGGTTGGAATTCGCTATCGGCATCTGTTTTTGGGAAAATAATTTGTTTCATATTTTAAACGGATTTTCATTCCCAATTTCAAACTACCTCACCTAAAATTCCATCGAGCCAATTCTTGAAGAAGGTGTAGCCAGCCATCATTGACTCAACTACAGAATGATCAGACAATTCTACCCCTTTGTTGTTGCACAATAATCCATCCTCGAAAATCATTTTAGTATGACGAAGGTACTCTCTTGTCATCAATATCTCATCAGCATTAGGAGGCGGGGGCTTATTTTCTGGTTGCGCAATGCTTATAAGAGCAGTAAGCATCTGTTCTTGCTGTTAGGAAAATTATAAAATGTCAGGTTTTTTTTAAAGGGAGGATAAAGAGGAAAATCAAATGTTTTTTATTGATCCCATTAATTATTTCGAAATTTTTTTTTGTTTCTATATGCAGAGAAGTCTTATAATTAGTACAAAAATTGGTAAAAATCGGTTGATGTTCCCCGTTATTAAAGAATCCTCCGCCTGAGAACAAACACTTCTCAAGAGTCATCCTCAAGCGAAGAGTTAACTTAATTAAAACATCTTCGCGCAAGCTACCTGCATAATCTTGGCCGGTTTCACGTTTAACCTCGTCCAAGAGTCTCTCTCCACAAATGATTTAATTAATCCCTTAACTCTCCTGGCCTCCCCTCTTTTAGATCGGGCAATTTCTTCATTGTAAACTTGCAAAATAGCATTCCATCCAAATTGAATTGATTCAATTTCAAAAAGTTTAGAGCCTTTGGGTTTAGATGAGTAAAGCGCCGCTATCATACTTTTAAGCTAAAGAGAAATGCAATACAGTACAGTCAGGAATTCATTAAGTATTTATAGTGTCGGAAAGAATCAGTTATCATACTTGATGCGAAGGACAGATTATGAAGTGTATTTTACGGAAAGGCTTAAACGGATGTTGAAATGATGGTTTGATATCATGGTTACGGCATCCAAATTCATCAACTTCGTATCCAAAACAGCCTTTTACACACATTAATTCCTTAATGACGCTTAAGTTGGTTGAAGCACCGTCACAAACTAGGGCTCTTACTTGGAAGTCATTTAATTCAAAGAGCTGAATGACGTCAAAAATGCAACCGATTAGGGCCTGTATAAAACAAGAAAACAAATTTAAAATACTTAAATATTTGCAATACCAATTTAATATTACATCTTTTTTAATTGGTCCAGTAGACGTGATGTAGGGACCCATTACGTCAAAGTGAAATGACGCATCACGCCAGTAAAATTGCAAAATATAATCCGTGGCTTTCTGGGAATCTTCGTCACCTTTCAGACTTGCGTAAATGTCTGTAAGCATTCCATATTCCTCTGGTCTCATTGATAAACCTTGGAGCTCATTATTGCTTGAGTTCCACATAATTTTAGAGATCACCCGCACTTCATCAAACACCAAAACACCAGCACCTCGAGGTTCACTCAGCCCCTTTTTCTTTTGTTCTTCCTTCAAACTTTTATAAAGCGCTGCTTGATCTTCGATGTAATCATTGTTCATCCCTGGTTTTTGGAGTCTGGCGGTGGTAAAAATTTTTAAAGAGCTTTCACTAGGTAATTTTAGTATGTTGAATGACTGCAAAGCGGAAAAGGCAGCGGGACTGCGAACATACACAGCCAGAGCTAAGCGATAAGAGATCATCGACCATGAATTTCCCTTAGCTCCTATTTCTACATAAAAGAGGAGTATTTTAATAAAAAGAAGTCAGAATAGTTTTCAAATACCTACTGTTTTTAATTTGATCTTTAAAAAACGCCTGGGTTTGCTCTTGATGAACCCTATGCCTATCAGCGTTCCACACTTGTTTCATAGCACGCGTTACTTGCAAGTCTCCACTTTCTTTCACGATATCATCTAGATTCTTCGTTAACTCCGGATCATTCACTATCGTTTTGACTAACTGTGACATCTCTTTATTTTGTTGCTCCGACAAGACTATCTTCTGTTTTGAAAGTTTAATTTCTAGCGATGAAACTTTCTGTTTGAGGCTTTTATTTCTTTTTATTATGTTCGAAATCCTTTTTTTTGAGCTCCTTGGTGTTAAATAAGCAATGGCTCTTCGTGATCGCTCATCAGTTTTTAGCCGTTTGATTTTTTTTGGTGTGCATGTATTATCGCCTGGTTCAGTTTCTCTAGCTTGTGATAGTTTTCGTTTAGTCTTGTTACGAGCACAGTGTTTGGACAACCAAAAAGAACACTTTTGGCAAAATAATTTATCTTTTGATTGACCAGGTAGTATCAATTTTGTACAATTAGGAGACTCCATCCGATAAAACGGCAATTTAAAAATAACCAAAGAATTTGGCTGGCTACTTTCCGGTTCATTTAAGGACAGTTCATCTTCTGTAAATCCCTCACAAAGGCGGTACAGTCCATACGATGATACTTTTTGCAATAAAGGAATTAAGCTAGGGCATACTTCACATTTGCGTTCTTCATTATCAGCGTTGGAGAGTTTGATAATTGGCCCTATTCTTTCCTTTTCAATTCCGAAAATTTGCAGACTGGCGTTGAGGGTAGTCGCTGATATCACTATCCGCACAGGATTTATGTATGAATTTAATTCACTCCATTCATCGAAATCTTGAATGTTATTGTAGCTAAGCCTAGGCTTCGGATTGCGCGGTAAATGAACCCAACGTTTTCGCGAAATTATAAGCGAGCGAGTACGCAAAACTTTATCGTCATTAAAATCAATTACTTCTAAATCGTCAATCTGAGCTACTGTTAGATTTATGGCAGTTTTTAAAAGAGAAAAAACATAATTACTGTCATTCACCGACTCGCTCGCTGAGGCATCCATTTTTTATTTTCGACTATTGTAAAATTGTTGTCATTAGGGAATCATTGTTGTCATGGCAACGACAGGAAATGCAGTAGTTTTTGTAGCTACTGTAGGATTTTCTAAAACCCAATAAGAATACAGGAAAATTCAAACCGCCGCTGTTACGGCAGATCCCATCATACAAGGAGCTTGAACCCTATCCCTCTTTTACCCCACACAACGCAGCATAGGGTATATGCGCCATTGTGGATTCCTAGTTATGGTATCGGTTCCTGGTAATACGAAGTAGTATAATGTTTTCCCTGTCATATCATGTATTACTAGGTAATATGCCGGGATTCGTGTAATACAAGGAAATATTTTGTAATACGAAGTAATTTTTGAAAAGATTCATGTAATACGGTGTATTTTTTTTGTATTACGGTGTATTATTTTGTAATACTATGTATTTTTTGTATTACGGTGTATTATTTTGTAATATTATGTATTTTCTGTAATACGGTGTTGTTTTTTATAATACAATGGAGTATCGGAAATTTCTCAAGTTTCACGTATTATGGTATATTTTTACAAAAAAACTGGTGTAATAGGGCAATGTTTCAAAATTTTCTTGTATTAGTAATCAGATAGTCCTTAAATGGAAAAAAATTCTCTTTCACACTGGTTTTCGCGGCATTTTCGGTTGCGCTGCCAGCATGATTGAGTGGGCTAAAGCGCCAGCAGGGTTACCGTACCGCGTAATAGAGTACGCTTTTCGCGCAGTATGCTATTTTTTGGAGAGGGGTTCTAGTTATACAAAGCTTACAGGTCAGTTTCTCTTAACTATTTCTAGATTAAACTGGTAATTTAAATCAGAAATATTGTAAATGACCTTAAATTTGATTGAGTCGGTTGGACATACTGTAAATTTCTTTATATTATTAACTCGTTTGGTTGTGAAATTTTTAATTGTTAGTCAGGCGGTTTTCTATGCTGTTACTTGGAATCACAGACTATGTTTCAAAGAAACCTAGCGATTATTTTTCAAAGTATATGCAGCTAAGCGATAAGTCCAGCAATGAAAAGGGTATCCTCGAAAGAATCTCTGCCAAATCGCAAACTAACCAGGATATTATTCAAGAATGTGACCAAGTTCAAACGGACTTAAATACCACCATTCATCGTGAGGAGAAAAAGTACAAGTTTTGATTAAAAACAGTATCAAAAATACTGAAAATGAAGTTTTTGAGAAAATGAAATCCTTTACAGTTAACATTTCAAAAGATGGTGGAGACTTGATGGGAAAAGTGAATTGCCCATTTTGCGATATTATCGTTCGAATAAGAACTAGTACATCGAAAACCGGGAACAAGCGGTGGATAATATCCAACTATGGAAAGCATTTGAAAACCGATTTGAAACTGTCTTGTGGAATTGGCCATTCATTTAATGGTGCTACTGTTCAAAAAACTCTACCGTCTCTTTTCAACTCTGTCGGGCCAGCTGAAAGAAAGCAAGATGTTGACATCAATGTCGAGGATGATGACAATCAAGTTGATGAGCCTGTAATTTCGGAAAAAAAGAATGAAAAATCTTCGTGTTCGGGGGAAGAAATGAATGTCGTGATGTAGGAACTCTTCACGCCATTCACAGTTATAAAGTTCCAACAACTGAAACTACAAAGTGGAGAACGGAGAAATATAATAGGCAAGAAAGAAGAAAGCGCCAGTTTGATATCATTGCTACTGATCAACCATTAATATCATCTCATAGTAAATCAGATGAAACATGTGATAAACCGCAACCAAGAGTTAGAAAAGTTTTTCAGCAAATTGATTGGAAATTTGAGTTCTTATCCTAATATTTGTTCTAAGATATCAGAGGAAAACAAAGAGAAAAACTTGACAGACTTTTGTCTGCGCTTATGACTTCGGCCGCAAAAAATACAGAAAAGGGAAATTCTGCCAAAAGATACGATGAACAACTTAAACAGTTTTCTAGTTACATTTATTTAATTGGAGGGCGTTTGACCTATGAGACTTTGAAAGCCAATTTGCCATTACCTTCTGTAACCACAATTCTTAGATGCTTAAAAAACAATGGACCTCGCATCGTGGAAGGCAATCTTCAAATGGCCGAGCTGAAATCGTTTCTTGGAGAAAGGAAATTAGCAATGAAAGTTTGGATCAGTGAAGATGCAACAAGGATAACTGGGCGTTTACAATATGACAGCTGTACCAACCAAATCGTCGGCCTGGTTTTACCTATGAACAGTGCAACTGGGATACCCGTGAAGTTATCTTACCCTGCCAATTGCGCGAAAATGATCGAGACTTATATTTTGGAAAACCAGTCAGCGTCTCTGGCTTACGCTGTAGTGGCTCAACCAATTCAAAATGGGACACCATCATTTTGCTTGTCTTTATTTGGAACGGATAACAAGTTCACAGCAACTGATGTTGTTGCCAGATGGCAAGAAAAAGCGCTACAGAGTACGGTATTGAAATATTAGGATTTTCATCAGATGGTGATGGAAGATGTCTCAAGGCTATGTGACAGGAGTCTAAAATTGCTGACTTTCCAATTTCCAAAGACCGCCCATGGTTCCAAGCTAACCCTAAACCTAAAGCTATCTGCGTTCAAGACACAGTTCACCTTGGCGCTAAAATGAAAACCAGGTTATACAAGGTATCTCCTATTAATCCTCTTGGTAATAAAATAGCCTCAATGGATCATCTTAACGTTCTCATTGAGAGCTTTCCTAAAGATTTACACGGTTTGTCCATAACGGATCTCGAGGCTAAGGATAAAATGAATTTTAAGGCTGTAGAGAAGATCTGCGAAGAAAAGATAATCACTCTATTGAAAGAAGTTCCTGGAAGCGAAGGCACTGCTCAATATTTAAAAATCATGAAAAAAACATTGGGGACATTCTTGAATGGAGATTTATCGACACCTCAAAGGATATATGATATTTGGTACGTTTTGTTTTTTATGCGTGGCTGGCGTTCTTGGATAAACGATCATTCAGAGTACACTCTAAAAGACAATTTTATCACCTATAACACTTACGTCTGCTTGGAAATTAACGCCCATTCTTTAATAACAATTATCGAGAAATTGAGGGAAGAACAATGCGATTGTATTTCTTACCAAACCTGTACAGCAGTCAGACTTGTAAGAGCTTTTTCAGAGCCCTGCGCTCTATGACAAGCAATTTCTCTACGATAGTTAATTTTGGCATGCTTGGCATTTTACATCGTTTGAAAAGAATTCAGTACCAAACGGATATAGTCAGCCAATGTAGTGACGCATATGCCTTTCCCCGCCACAAGTCAAATTCTTCGAACAACAACAATACGTTACCTTTTACCGAGGAGATAAATGACATAGTTAGCGAAGCTATGAAACACGCGTTAGCAGACTTGAGTAGCTTTGGCATAAATCTGAATTCGCAAGACCTCAATTGCAACTTAGTTCCAGTTAAAATGAAATGTACTGAAGTTGACGAAGATCTCGACGAAGGAGATGAGAGTTCTGTAGAAAATGAGGATTATATCGAGGATGTGTTGGAAAACTACGAATCTGATGAAGATATTTCCTCTGACTTGCATGAAGACCTGACTATTCTCAGGTCAAACGGTGGATGCAATTTCAAAGACTACACAATGGATCTTGGTTTAGAAGAATCCCTATTAGCAATCGATAGCAGATTTGTCTATCTCACTACCAAAACAGGAAGGAAGATAATAGCTAGAAAAACCTCACTCATATGGTTACTGACCACATCTAACCACCGGCAAAGCAGTGATCGTCTATTAAGAGTCCAGGAAAAAATGTACTCTTGTTCCGAAGCTAACGTAAAGAAGCCAAGGAATCTAAGTAAAGAAGAAAACATCAGTGTAGGAGACTGGACCATTTTTAAGAAATGTAACCAAAAAGGATTCCTGGTGGGTTTAGTCTTGGGGTTCTCTTATTTGACAGGTTCGGGCAAAGAAAGAGAATACTCAAAGAATAGCGCTCCGACTAAGCCACCAAAGAAGTCCGCAAGGGGCCTGGGAGTTTTGTGCAATTGGTATACGTGGGACTTTCAAGGAACATTGCGTGTCGTGAACATGCATGCCCACGGCTACTTTGATATTAAATATTACCGTTTTACTATTCCAAGACCTGAAGTTAAGTCAAACGCTTTGACATTGACCACCAATATTACTGAAAAATTAAAACTTTTTAAGTCTTGAATAATATTATAGAATATTACGAGTTTTAATTATACAAAAATTCATCTGATAATTTCCTTCTCCATTGAGTACATACAAAGGCCTATGCTTAAACAACTTCAATTCACATAAAGGCCTATTATTGAATTTTTTGGGGCAAAACTAACAGATTTAACATTGCACTGAGTAGTATCTGTAAGTTTTGGTGGTATATTTAGTAATAACATGTAAAATCTGGTAATGTGTTGTAATATCTTATAATATCATCAAAATTATGTAGTCTAGCGTAATAAGTGAAGTGAAATATCAGTATCGTAATAAGATTAAAAATAGTGTAATATCTTGTATACGGAGTAATACCTTGTAATACCTTGTAATACGGAGTAAAACCAGATAATAATTTTTATAGTACGACTTAAACGGTGTAATATTTTTGTAGTACCAACAAATATTCTGTAATTCAACGTAATAAGTGTAGTACAAATAATATCGTACTATATTTTGTAATAGCGTGTAATCTTTAGTACGGTGTACATTAGAATCAATAGTGGTTTCCCCCTCGTGGTACAGGTGATTTTCTTTAGGCTTTCTCACGGTTTCGCCTGATTAGGTCTTATAATTCGAGGTTTGAAAGAAATTGAAATATAAAAAAAAATTATTAGGCTTTCCACGCGATAATGCGATCAAATCATTTTATTCTCCTTTATGAAAATTCCTTTGCCTTCGTGGGACCCGATTCGGTGACCCCCAAATGACCCTTGTGGGTGCCGCCGCTACGGATGTCGCCCTCTCTTTATCTACACGGTCAAATTCACTCACCCTTTATAAGACGTATAAATTATTGTCTAGGACTCTAGGCTATTTTTAGAACAACGATGACTAATCATTTCCGTTATCTATGACGTATCGCGTGACGTCAGTTACGTCACAGACCCTGGGAAAAAATTATACCCATTGTTCTTTAACGGTCAGTTAATAATTAATAGTTTTTGCTTTACATATTGTGGAATTTTTGCACCTAAGATGCTTATTTAAAATTATAAAAGTGCTATTTTTCCTTCGGATTTTGATTTTAATTTGATTTAATTATAATTAATCATGATTAGTGAGAGATAGAAATAGATTTAGTCGAGCCTTCCTCGTTATAATTATAATATTTTAGCCTAATTATTACGCAATTATAATGGCACCTAATACTATCTTCCCATAAAACTTAATTCATTCAAAGTAAACAACTGCTATTACCGAAATATAGGCGTGTAAATTGCATTAATTAAATAACACATTTGTGGAATTAGATAACTATCTTTTATCCTAATGTAACTTGACAGTTAACAAAATAGGCGATACGTTTTCCTACAGACTTTTGTTAAAATGACAACTGATATTGTCATATACTGTTATCTGTACTTATGGAGTACATATATATCCTGTTGGCCACCTGCGCGGTTGACACCTGCCGGTGAACAAGTACAACAACTACCAACTTAACAACCATCAAAATGATAAGAAAATTTTCTGCTATCTTGTCCCCCATTTAATTTTAACCTATTGTAACCGATCGGTAGACTTTAACCGTATTGTAGCCTCAAGTTGAGATGAACTTTAGGTCAAATTTGAAATTTGTTATTCATAATGTGATAAAATAGTCTAGTACCACGTGGAGTGAAGTTCGTTGCGACATATGGACGATAAACGCGTCGTCTGCTAATTAAACTATCCACAGGTTAGTTAATAATAAAAAATAGGCCTTATTTTACGGTTCATATAATTCAATAGCAGAGAGAGGAAAGAAAAAAAAAGATATAATTTCGAAAATTTACAATCAATTAGTTATAGTAATTTATTTAAACGCAATTAAATCTAAATTTATAATAGAGCAATTTCGACAAAACCAATTAAAAATATATATATGTGAAATTAGGCCAAAAATAATTAAACCAATTAAATTTTGTCACCACACATGGTGACGTCATTGCTAAAGATTGAATTACTTATAGTATATATTGTCAAACTAAGATACCCGGGCCGCTAATCCTGCATTTAAAAGAAATAAAAAACCTTGGGTTTTTGTTTTAAAGGCATCTGACATCTGTCTTTCCAAGGAAAATGCTCTAAGCCTTTGTTTATTGGTATTTTTTTTATTTTATAAGACAGATGTTAAACCATAATAATGATTCCTGCAAGATTAAGATTATACACTGAGAGGGGTCGTATTTGGCGGAAGTTTAGCTGGGAACTATAGTTAACCTGGCTGGCACGCGACGTGTAAGACCTGCCTACCATGATAGACATTCAAGTACTTGGGATGGCATCTTCCCCCTAAGATGTTACTCTTGAGATTGTCACGCCTTGATCGCCTCGGGAAATAATTATTATTAAATGTTTCACCGCCAAATATTTCGAAGAAATTCACAATTTTTTCTTCTTCTTATTCGGAATAAAATATGCAAATTAATTCTTTCTAGCCTTAATTAGTTCTTTTCTAATATTGAAAGTTTATTTGAATAATTATTAAAATATTTCTAGGCAATTAATTTCTAGGAATTTTATGTAAAAATATTTTATTTACAAAGTAAATTCTTTGCTGATAAGTCTGGCTGGCATAAATTAAACGGGGTGTGTTCTTTGGGTGCACAATTTTGAGTCAAAAATGTTCTTCGAAATTTTGCCCTAAGGGACACTGTTTTCGAGTTATGATTTTAAGTGTGTTTTAGGGATGACCCCTTAATTAAATTAGAAATCATTGCCTTTCAGTTTCATAATTAATTAAATTTAAGAGCTCATTCCAAAAACACTCGAAAACAGCTAGTGTACCGGACGGAAAAATGGAGATAGAACATTTTCCACTCAAATATGTCCAAAGAACATTCCCCAGCCAGACTTATCAGAAACACCCTGTAAAAAGACATTTTTTAGACTATAATTAGTAACTGATTAATTGGCTTGGTGATTTGAGCGGGTCGGTTTATTGTTTGACCCTCCTGACCCTTATTAACAGCCCGACAGATTAAACTTGATTTTTCTTATCATAGTTTAAAACTGACAGACCGACTTAATTAATTTTTAAAATAAACTTTTTTTTAATAATTAAGGAAGTCTCTGATAAAAATCTTAGTGTCAAAATATCATTTTTGTTGAATGTCTACGTCTAGGGAATCTGAGTTTATGTAGACAATGGCTAGACGAAACGAAAGCGAACAAGGTAGCCATCAAAAACAATTAAAATCAATCAGTCTGGTACGCTAATTATTATGGAAATTTATTACTTTAACATACTTCAAAATCATAATGAATCCGTTACATTTACCAACGCTTGGTGCGTTGTTCTGGCCGCGTAAACCAATAGCAACGTTGTACCTTGCCCTTGTAGTCCTAGCTAAAACACCAAAAATAGCAGTAGCGTATATTAAGTAATGTAACAATAATAAGTAAGTCCGGGCCACTGTTTTTAAGGTACGATTGAGTGGAGTAATTTAGGAATGATCCCTTAAATTTAATTAAGAAACTGATTATGACAATGATTTCTAATTTAATTTAGGGGTTATCCCTAAAACACTCTTAAAATCATAACTCGAAAACAGTGTCCCTTAGGGCAATCAAAATGGAGATAGAAGTTGCATTTTTAACTCAAAATTCATTTCCCAAAGAACATCCCCCTTAATTTATGGATGCAGATTTATCAGAAACACCCTAGCTGTATGGTAACAATCATCCCTTGAAGTTTGAGGCGTAGCCAAACTGTTTGAACATACTTCTTACTAATTATGTTACTTATTTTTAAAATAATAGAAATTATGGAAATTTAATTTGGGGATCCCTGGACCATGAGAGTGAGTGAGTGAGTTAGGGGTGGTAGACGTGGGTCCTTTTCCATTATGTAGCGTCTGGTGGTCTGTTACCATGGCAACCATCTCTGTTGTACGCTTACTATGGTTTACTAAGGAGCCAGATAAATCCGTCTAGATCTTTACGTTCTCTGAGGTACAATGGGAAGGGATTGTGTTCAAAGGGGGATTCTCTCTCACTCTCTCTCGGCTTTGGCGTAACAGCAGGTCTGCCAGAATAGGTGACGGCCGTTAACCTTGTCAAAAATAGCTCTTTTATGGCAGGTATCGCGCAAAAAAAAGAACAGTCAGAAGACGGGTGGACGCCTTGCTCAGAACAGGGTTGATAATCATAGGTCAGGGGAAAAAATCTGGGAATTTAAAAATAGGCCAAAAATATCCAGGGAATTTTGATTTATTTCAGTGTTAAGAAATCAGAACCCCAAATTTTTCAGTCTGTTCTGTAGTAGATAGGGGTTGGATTGAATTGAACACACAAATGACTGGACTGGCGACACTTTTCCGTACACTAACCGTACACTACTCTATTAAAATTGACAAAATAAGCCTAAGAAGTCAGGGAAAATCACATGAAATAGTCATCTAATTTGAATCTAAATCTTTTTTTGTTATCATTCGTGTAATTCATTTTTTTTTTTTTTTTTTTTTTTTGGAAGGGCCACCCAGAAGTAAATCAATTAAAGTAAATATATTTCTTCTGAAGTGAAAATTCTTTTAAAGAATATGTTAATGTTATTCAATGGAACAAAAAGGGCTCTTTTTTTGACCATCTTGTTATTCGAATATATATATATACATATTCCCTTTCAGATTACACATCCGACTATAAAAAGAATAATTTAAGAAGCAACAAATATGAAATTACTGTAATGAACGCACGCACGCATATACGGGAACAATTTGTTTTTTTGTTTTTTAAAAACAAACTTTAATTTTTATTTTATCTTGTATCCCAGACTTATTTTAAAAATAATTCGTCTGGTAAATCACGCTCCAATGATCGTGTCTCTCTCTTTTTGGGCAATGTTTTGAGGTTTTTATTCATGCATAAATGATTACCTAGGTAGCAAGCATCTTGTAGAATCTTCGTGACAAAATCGAGGTGCAATTCACTCGAAATGTTAGTCTGAATCAAGGTTACGAAGTAATGAAGCCATTTCATGGTCAATTTTGAGTTGAAAATATTGTATGGCATTTTGCCCTAGGGGACACCCTAAACAATTTGCTAAAGTTGTCTTTGTGAAAGGCTTAAAAGCAGGGTTCATACAAACCTGGAAAACAGGGAAATAAATAGTTGACAAAAACCTAAGGGAAAACTCACGGAAATTTAGAATTTTTAGTAAAATTCAGGGAAATCAGGGAAATTTGCGTCAATCAGGGGCCGAGTAATTAAGCAAAATGTTCATAAACATCCCCTCCATAGGATTAACATTACACTAAACTTTGGAGGCTCATAACTCTGGTTATATTAGAGATACGGGGATGCCCTTTGATTATGTAATAGTCATATTTGCCCCCCCCTCCTTAGTTAACATTTGCCCCATAGGATACTCCATATACGGGAAAAACCTGGAAAATTCAGGGAAGTATATGGGGAAAACCTGGAAATCTCAGGGAAAATTGTTTTCCAAAAGTTGTATGAACCCTGTAAAAGATACGTGAATAGTATGACTGAAGAGCCAGATATTGAAATTTTTCAGTTTGAAGAAATTATAATTATAAAACGTAAAATTTTGAACACCTAAAAGTTTTCTATGACATTTTGACCTAAGGGTCACCATTTTCAAGTTAGCGTTGGAGTGTTTTAGGGATGACCCCTTAGTTAAATTAGGATTGTTTTTCAAGTTCTTAATTAAATTTAAGGGACCATCCCTAAAGCTCTCCAATTTTCATAACTCGCAAACTGTGGCCCTTACTGCAAATTATCATTGAACATTCTCGACTCAAAATCGATTTCCCATAAAACTCGCTGTATTTTGGTCCTATAATTACCCTTTTTTGGAACATCCTGTATATATTGGCTTTAGATAAAATTTTAGGCGTAGGTAAAATCGTGTAATGGCAGTTCGTAATGAAGACTCAATGGGAATTTAACATTGCGTGTCACTTCTCATTTATTAAAGGAACAGTCAGCATTTCGCCATTTGAATATTAATTTTTGATAACTCCCATACATTAATTGCGTTTCAATTTAATACGGCGGATGAATACCTTCATTAAAAAGCCCTATTATTATGAAAATAGTTCATACTGTTTTAATATTATTATTCACGTGTCGTTCTTGTAAATTGAAATAAATCCCGGCTTTTGTTAAGTTATAATCAAATTCAAACGCACTTTTTTGAGTAAAAAGTCTGGCGCGGATTGTTACGCGATGTTAATTTTAATGGGATAGAAAGTAGTGTCGTTGTAATTGCGATACACTGTTTTAGCTGACTAATTAATTTTTGTCCGTTCGTGGACGATGAGTTGATTAGAGATTATGCAAATTATTTTGAATTAGAAATTAGTATAGAACAACTTAATTTCTTTTTACCCCAAAAAAGAAAAAGAAAAATCTTTTAACCCGTTGATAAAGTAGATTCATAATTTCCCTCTTTATTGGGGTATGGGGTGGGGTTAAAAATAAAATATCTTTACGTCATCTATATCTATATAAATCAAAGTCCTGACTGACTGACTGACTGACTGACTGACTGACAGACTGACTGATAATCAACGCCCAGCCCAAACCGCTTGCCCTAGAAGGCTGAAAATTTGCAGGAACGTTACTCATAAGTAGTAGGCGCGTACTAAGAAATATTTTTCCAATCCGCCGCCATCTTAAAAAATGGCGCCCAGAAATGTAAAAAATCTTCTCTATGCAATTACGTACGCGCGTTTCAACCGATTTCACAAATATTTAGGACACTGGTTTGCTTTAACCTTAAGACGGGCTTAATGGTCTTTCGGGTTCGAGTTTTCGCCATCTTTTAAAATGGCGCCCAGAAATGTAAGAAAATATTCTCTATGCAATAAAGTCCGCGCGTTTCAACCTATTTCACAAATATTTAGTACAATGGTTTCCTTTAACCTATAGAGACGGGCTGAATGGTATTTTGGGTTCAATTTGTTGCCATCTTTTTAAATGGCGTCCAAAAACTTAAAAACCCTTCTTTATGGAATAATGTCCGCGTGAAAAGTAATAAAAAGTATCCCGACGGGCTGACGGACTGTGCCGAGTGCCTTCGCTCCTAGGGTGCTAAAAAAATATTAGTCATCAGTAAAATCTACACATTCTTTATATCATTTTAGATGAAAGTTCTTATTACACGCGAGCGACGCCGCGGGTAACGGCTAGTCAGTTATATAAATCTTATATCTTCGTGATGTTTAATTGCCTGAATGTTAATTAATATATATTTGCATTATAGACCATTTATAAATAGGCCAAAAATATTATGGAATTATTTTTTAGTGGAGAAAATTGTAATCAACGTTGAACAGTGTTACACCGCTGAACCTGGATATATAGAAAATAAATTAATGCTGGATACGTTAGGGATTTGAAACTTATGGGAAAAAGTCAGGGATTTAATGTTTTTCCTGAAAAAAGTCAGGGATTTAATGTTTTTCCCTAAAAAGTCAGTGATTTAATGTTTTTCCCTAAAAAGTCAGGGATTTAATGTTTTTCCCTGAAAAGTCAGTGATTTAATGTTTTTCCCTAAAAAGTCAGGGATTTAATGTTTTTCCCTAAAAAAGTCAGGGATTTAATGTTTTTCCCTAAAAAAGTCAGGGATTTAATGTTTTTCCCTAAAAAAGTCAGGGATTTAATGTTTTTCCCTAAAAAAGTCAGGGATTTAATGTTTTTCCCTAAAAAGTCTGATTTAATGTTTTTCCCTAAAAAAGTCAGTGATTTAATGTTTTTCCCTAAAAAAGTCAGTGATTTAATGTTTTTCCCTAAAAAGTCAGGGATTTAATGTTTTTCCCTAAAAAGTTAGGGATCTTTTTTATTTTTCCCTAAAAAAAGTCAGGGATTTTTTTATTTTTCCCTAAAAAAAGTCAAGGATTTTTTTATTTTTCCCTAAAAAAGTCAGGGATTTTTTTATTTTTCCCTAAAAAAAGTCAGGGATTTTTTTATTTTTCCCTAAAAAAGTCAGAGATTTAATGTTTTTCCCTAAAAAGTCAGGAATTTAATGTTTTTCCCTAAAAAGTCAGGGATTTAATGTTTTTCCCTAAAAAGTCAGGGATTTAATGTTTTTCCCTAAAAAGTCAGGGATTTTATTTGGTGTATCGTACCATCCTTCGAGCCATGTAAAATACATACCGGGTGCGATGAAGTGGACTCTAGTGAACCCCTTAAAATGGTCAGGAATATTGTCTAAAATTGGTCAGGGATTACCTGGATAAGTCAAGGGTCTTCAGTATGAAAATTTCGTTTGAACAATGTATAAGAAATAAATACATTTTAAAACATAATCTCCAAATTGGGAGTTGAATTGTTTATTTGTAAACAAACAATAGCATACTTAATACAACAAATATCCCTCTTCACATTACATTGACAACAAACTTTTTGTGGGCTAAAAGCAGGGAAACCTCAGACTAAAAATGAGCAAATCTTATATGACAAGTCTGGGCGCGTGCCTGAATTAAATTAAGTATAGTAGGGCCCCATTACATGAATTTCTAAACCAAAAAAATTACCCTGAAATTCGCCCCGGATTTCTATTCGAACCAGGTGCACCACATTTTGAATTTAAACCCCACTCGCTCTATTTGAGGTAACCACCCACTTTTTCCAAACCCAAGAAATATTCTCCGTACCTTTAATAATACACCTTACGCACGCGCAGTTAAACTAAGAGTTAAAAATTATATAATAGAATCAAAGGCATCGCGTGTCGTTTAATGAAATAGTCCGTTTTAAACAGAAACTTAAGCACCTGCCCCAGGTGATGATGGTCCCCCCTTGGTTTTTTGTCTAGGGGCCCGAAATAATAGACCAGAACAAAAGATTGGTTAGTTTTAGTTGTTCGTCGTCGTCGTGGTGGAGGATGAGGAAGGTCATAAGGTCAATTAGATATAGGATGCGCTACCGACTCTCCCGAGAATGGCGTATTCTCTTTCTGCACCCTCTCCCTCCTTCCCAACCTTGTAGAGAAATTTTGGAATAATCCAGGTGTTTCTTTTTTATTTTGAGGAAATGGTCCCTTTTTATATCTATCTTACCGACTTTATTATTATTATCTGTTTTCTTTTATATCTACCTGTTAAATTACGTAATCTCACGTGTGGGTTATAGAAACTGAGGTTTGTATGTCTGTTTGTTAGTTAGTTTCCTTGTTTGTTTGTTTGTGGGGGGTCTGATATAGAGAGCTTTCGTTTGGAGGAGGAGCTATGTGAGATAATTTATACCGCCATGTTGGGGGTTCATTGCATAAGGAAAGCTGAAACACACCAACATGGCTGTCAAATCCGTGGTAGGGCTTAGGAGGGTGTGACGTACTACACAGCCAACTGAAATCTCTCTATATTAAAAAAAACAAGTTTGCCCCGGAATTTATTGAGAATTTTTCTACCAACTGCTAGCTCTTATATCGGTTAAATGATGAGTTGGCAAGCTGTTATGTCATAGATCAATTCTACCCGTAATACACGACAACTTTTCCTGGCACTTAAATGAAGGGTTTTAAGCTATATTTAATATTAAATTTGATATCAGGTATCAACTTGCACTAGAGCCAATTTCTCTATATTTATAATTAATAGCCAATTATAACTGCTTGTTCTTAGCGTTGACGCTATACCAGTTTTCAGTTTAGATTCAAAATTTCACGTTACGAGACAATTTTGGATTCAAAATTACAATCACACACGTAGATGTTATAAATACGTAACCGTAATTTTTCTTGTTTTGTTTTTTGCATCTGTCGTTTGGATTCATTTGAAAACGTTTGTGTTTTATAAGACAATTTAGCTCGAGAACGGCGTTTCTTTTCTAAATGGTTTAAATTAATAGTTAAAATTAATTTATTCATCCCCAAAACCCTTTATTATGAATTAATTAATATCGGGATGACGTCAATGAGTGTCATTTATTTTTAAAACTTAATTATTACATCAAAATTTCGGAGTTAAAAGTGTCGTTGATCCCAAAAAAATGTTTTAATCATATGGCAGGTTGCCACGCTTTTTTTCCATATCCTTAACGCGCGTGGGTTATCACGTGGTTTCAGTTAGTTACCCGCCTTTTTTAATAAACGCGCGTGAATAATTAAGAAGTAATGGCAACCGATGTTATGTTGTCAGTGTACGGAATACAGTCGAAGGTATGGAAGGGTTTATTAGGGAGAAGGTATTCACAACATTTCTAGCTTTAAACGTAGGTCCGGAGTTAATCCCCGCCTCTAAATTACAACTAGCATCTCATTGGTTCTTGAAAACTCACGTCAGCGCGGCGCGAATGACGAAAATTACAGTCAAATTTTCCGACTGAGGAGAGGCGAAATAGCCCGGCCTCCTTTTACGTCCCCCCCCCCCTTGTATTTTGAAAGGGGGACTGGGACTATGGCGCGCGAATACTTAGGCAACTTATACCTTCTCCCTAATAAACTAGATATCACTTCTTGCCCTTTCTTAATATATAAATAGATTCTTACGCGTCAAATATGACTTACTTATTTATTTACCCGCCAATTTTAAAACAGTAATAGCAGCCATGGTTATTTTTACATAGACACAAATACGGTCAAAGTTACCAGGGTTTTATTACTGTACGATAAGATTTGATTATTAGCAGACGATTCGGGAACTGTTACGCGGCGATTTCATTGGTTATTAAGATGTAATTATAGAGTGGTGGTATCTGTTTCTAAATAAGAGTTCATTGTTCTTCCCACGCGAGAAAGAATGCAGTAATTCTCACGCAAAACTGTTAGAACGATTAAGGCTCCACGCCACCAAAATCCCGGCGCGATAGATTAAATAAAAAATGGGTCAAATATGTCATTAAGTGGAATTTGGTAATAACGCCTATAATTTTACGTCAAGTCTTGCTAAGCCTAATTATTACTAACCCTAAAAACTCTTTCGGGACTCCCAGGCTTTGAGTAGGGACTCCCCCGAGCCTCTGGGAAAGAAAAAAAAATAATAATTGGTGAGAGAGACCGGAAAACCAACGCCTGTGAAACTGAAACCAAGTCTTCTTTTTTGATTTTTAAACAGAGAATCTTTGTGTCTTGTAAATTAGAGAGATTAAGTTGAGTAATTATGCTAAAGTTACTCCTTATTCTAAGCAGGATTGATAAGGGTCAGGGAAAACTTGTCAACACTGCGCCATAGTTAAATAGGGCTCAAATAAACCTGGAAAAGTCAGGGAAATAAATATAGTTGTCAGAAAACTCAGGGAAATTTAGAATTTATAGAAAAATTCAGGGAAATCAGGGAAATTTGTGAGGTTTGGGTAAGTTTGATCTGAAGGGGTTACTTCCATTATGAAAAAATCACTCCCGTTGTTATTACTCCATATATGGGGAAAAAAAACCTGGAAAAATCAGGGTAAATATGGATAAATCAGGGAAATTAGTCAGCTTTGAGTAAGTTTGCTCTGAAGGGGTTGCTTCCACTCTACCAAAACCCACTCCCGTTGTTATTACTCCATATAAGGGGAAAAACCTGAAAACTCAGGGAAATATTTGGGGAAACAATCTGGAAAACTCAGGGAAATATATGGGGAAACAATCTGGAAAACTCAGGGAAATATATGGGGAAACAATCTGGAAAACTCAGGGAAATATATGGGAAAAAAACCTGGAAAACTCAGGGAAATATACGGGGGAAACACCTGGAAAACTCCGGAAAATCTGTTTTCCCAAGAGTTTTATAAACCCTGTTAGCTGAAAAGGGATGAATTTTCTCTAGCCCCGTTAGTGAAAACTATTTATTGCTTAGGCCTAGAAAGGTTAAGCAAATTTAAATCTTTCCAACTGCGCAGTTAAGCCTAACTAATTTTCACACGCAAGTAAATTTCAAAAGAAATATTAAACCCAACCACGTGATTAAACTCTCTAGTTTCGGGTAATATTGAGGGTTGCGAAGCTTTACGGCTGGATTCATCTTTGGCATTGAATTGGGGAATTAACATGATCCCGATTTCTTTTTTCTGTTTCTGTCTCTCTCTTTCTCTCTCGACACACTTGTAATAGAAAAATAAAATAAATACTTAGGGTTTAAGAATGAATTTGACCTTTGAACCAACCCCCCAAGATATCTAGTTACTTCGACGCCAACGGGGAGTTGCGGTCTCAAACAAAAAACGCGGGAAATTACTGAGACGCTTGTCGGGACTCGGGATGGATGGATGGATGGTTGCTAGGGGCAACGGGAACCGGGCATCCCCCTTGAGGAAAGACTCACTCTCTTTCTCTCTCTGGGAAATTTGGGAGAAGGAAATAGTTAACCTAGTTTTCACTTAAAGGCCGGATTTTCTGCTAGAGGGTTCTCCTGGTGCAGAAAATGACTCGCGACCGAGTAACAATAGAGAAGCGAGTCGTCTAAAAAATACGGTTCTCCTGGTACAGAAAATCGAGGGATAGGGGTTCTACCGGTGCAGAAAATTGAGATATGGTATAGTCACGTTAAAATTTTGGACCCCCTTTTCGCCCCTAAACTTGGGCGCCCAATATTTCCTAAAGTACGGTTTTTCGGGACGGGTACAGAAACCCGAGCACTAAACATGCAGCAAAAGTAAACTATAGCTTTGAAGCTCAAGCAATAGCTAATTTAATAATCTTCTAAACCACAAATGCGTTTTGTTGAATACCATGGGGGTTAGTCTCGCCAATTGTTAGCCAAAGCAACACCAAACTGTCAAAGAATCAGTGGCGAAGTGTACTTTTGAGCAGAGGTATAGAATCTGAATTCAGTATAATAAACTAGTCTTTGAAAACCTTAAAAGCCATTGAGTGAGGGCTATGGCTATATCACTATGTTGAGAAAATTTTTAAAAGAATTGTAGGCACATGCAACCCATAAGATAAACTTGAGGATTTTTGCCTACAGGAGTGAGAAAATTAATTCTGCACTTCATTGCAATTGTTTAAAAAAGTACATTTTAAATTAAAAAATAGAAGAAATTTTTTAATCAATCGGCTATATAGATTTGGATTCAGCGGAGTATTTTCTTTCAAAATCATATTTTTCCATCTCAGTTTTAAAATAAAGGGAAAGAGTTTTAGTAACATCCGAACTAGCACATTCGTGTAAGTAGTTTTTTTCTGAACCATCTAGCGTTAGTTGGTTTCATGAACATTCCATGGCAAAGTCTTATACGAAACAGTTTCTAATGAAACGATGGAGCACTATACTAAAATATTTCGAACCAATATCGTTAAAGCCGTACATTTGGGTAAAACTTCTAGTTTTACTGTTAAAAATCTCCCTCTCCCAGAGAGCTATATGGTTTCTAGAAACGTTTGGACATCCCAAAGAAATACTCTATTATGTGACTCTAAGGGTAAGCAAATTTTCTGGTGTCTACATATTCTTAAAACTCCCCAACCCCTGAGGGGGTTGTACTAGTAAAGGTGAAAATCATCACTATACTCCCGAGAATATAGAAAAACTATCCAACTTCTTCAAGTCACGAGGTTTCACTTCTGTTAAAAATCTACCTTCCAAATATCCAGTTCGAAGAAGTAGTAAAGTCAATGTTGTAAATTTTAAGAATATAACGGGACTTTAGAGGTTACCGCCCCCTTTTCGGAGAGTTGTTCTGCCAAGGCTACTGAGCGCGTTCGACGACAGGGAATGTCAGCCACTAACTAAAGGCCGCCGACAGGTTATGGCAGCGCTCACAGAAATACCTCTCGTAAATCCCGTATATATAACAAGGACTGCGCCAAGCTCGGGACCCATTTAGTGGTATTTCTAGAAGATTTTTGTCATTGCACTGAAAGAGCATCTCCCAAAAATTTCTGGGGTCCCCGCTACGAACAATTGTAGAAACCCATTAGCGACCGTGCCATATTACTTTAAACCCCCGCGGGCGGTACCGATACTGTTTTGACCCATTACTGTCACCCTCCTTTTTTACCTCGACAACTTTTCCCCGTATATCTTTTGTAATGAACGTATAGATTATAGGGAGCTACAGTGCGAGAGAAAAGCCATGTGACGTGACGTCATTTCTGGGGTCTTAAATTGTATTGCCAAAGCTGATGACTTCCAATATGGTTGCCAGAGCCAAGGTAAGAGATAAGAGGGTGTGACGTCACGAAAATATTCCTAGTAGCACTCTACTGGCTTTCTGTTCTTAGACCTTTGGCACGGGTAAAATTTCAACTGACTTTCTTGTTCTTCGCGAAGTGGTCTCACAAAACTTAGGACTGCTGAACAGATTACTTTGAAAATGAATTCCAAAGTGTATGTATATGTTTATTGCTCGGGTTTCTGTACCCGTCCCGAAGAACCGTACTTTAGGAAATATTGGGCGCCCAAGTTTAGGGGCGAAAAGGGGGGTCCAAAATTTTAACGTGACTATACCATATCTCAATTTTCTGCACCGGTAGAACCCCTATCCCTCGATTTTCTGTACCAGGAGAACCGTATTTTTTAAACGACTCGCTTCTCTATTGTTACTCGGTCGCGAGTCATTTTCTGCACCAGGAGAACCCTCTAGCAGAAAATCCGGCCTTTAAGCTTCTAGAGGGATCATATCAAAGTGACGCAATATTTGAAAAAAAAAAGAAAAAAATCTATTCATTGAAGATAATTTTAGATTAGGGTTTTGGTTTTTATTATGCCATCTTTAACTGAAGTTTCTTACACTTTTAGGGTCAGGGACTATCTGATGAAGTCAGGGAAATGATTTAAAAATAGTGTCAAAAAGGTCAGGATCTGATGAAGTCAGGGAATTTAAAAATTGTATAAAAAGGATAAGGGATGTCATCTTTAACTGGAGTTTAGGAATCTGTTGGCAGGGTTGCATTCCTTGTATGGGACTATCTGGTAAAGTCAGGGAATAAATTTAAAAATAGGGTCAAAAAAGGTCAGGGAATATCTGGTGAAGTCAGGGAATTTTTAAATAAGATTTTAAAAGGTCAGGGAATTTTTAAATGGCAATTTAAAGGTCAGGGAATTTTTAAATAAGATTTTAAAAGGTCAGGGAATTTTTAAATGGCATTTTAAAGGTCAGGGAATTTTTAAATGGCATTTGAAAGGTCTGGGAATTTTTAAATGGGATTTAAAAGGTCGGGGAATTTTTAAATGGGATTTAAAAGGTCAGGGAATTTTTAAATGGGATTTAAAAGGTCAGGGAATTTTTAAATAGGATTTAAAAGGTCGGGGAATTTTTAAATAGGATTTAAAAGGTCGGGGAATTTTTAAATAGGATTTAAAAGGTCGGGGAATTTTTTAAATAGGATTTAAAAGGTCGGGGAATTTTTTAAATAGGATTTAAAAGGTCGGGGAATTTTTTAAATAGGATTTAAAAGGTCGGAGAATTTTTAAATAGGGTTTAAAAGGTCGGAGAATTTTTAAATAGGATTTAAAAGGTCGAGGAATTTTTAAATCGGATTTAAAAGGTCGGGGAATTTTTAAATCGGATTTTAAAAGGTCGGGGAATTTTTAAATGGGATTTTAAAAGGTCGGGGAATTTTTAAATAGGATTTTAAAAGGTCGGGGAATTTTTAAATAGGATTTAAAAGGTCGAGGAATTTTTAAATCGGATTTAAAAGGTCGGGGAATTTTTAAATGGCATTTTAAAGATCAGGGTTTTTTTTTTAAAAAAAGTCAGGGACTAGTTAGCTACACCAAAATTAAAAACAGTTTAATGGGTCCGCGGACCCCAAGTTGGATTAAGACTTAAAAAACAACTTTTTCAGTTCCTCTAAAATAATTAAATTAAATTATACGTATACCTGCGGAACGTTTATAAAATACATAGTATATATTTTTAAAACAAGACGGCCCAAGGGCTCGTAATAGTAGCCATATCGTACGAGTGAATAGCCCCTCTATACCCTACCCTAATGAGTGGATAACCCCTCTATGCCTTACCCTAATGAGTGAATAGCGCTATCTTTTTCAATGTTTAAATGATTTCCCGTGGATTAAATCAGAGTGAATAGCCCCTCGATTCCCTACTCTAAACAGTGATTAAATTATGACCGTATAAATTTACTTATGCTGTAATTCTAATATTCCGGCGAATCGAAGAACAGATAGTTTTTAGTGATAATCCCCTCGATGAGTTTACAACATAGACTTATGCCGATGCACACTTATCGCGTCTTATAAATTTCTAACAAGGACTTATGCCCAGAAACTTTTGAAAGAGAAAGTTTAGTTATAGTGATTACGCATTTTAGTGATTATCCCCTCGAATTACCTTTAGCAATGCTAAAATTATCAAACGCATAACGCTCATTTAACACTATGTTAGCTTTATCTAAACCCACCTTTGAATTAACCGCCAAAACGTTCCAGTCAAACATAACGGGGAAAATCGTTATCTATTTAATTAGCACATACATTAAAAGAAAATAAATATAAAAACCCCAAACATACAAATTCATAAGTATCCGACCCCACAGATAAAAATTCAAAAGTATCCGATCCCACAGATTAAGAGGTACCCCACCCCACATCACCCCGACATTTTAGAGATAAGAATAAATAATAAAAAACTCGGAGTTTCTATCAAGTCTCTATGGTTCAGTTGGTTGAATGTCTGCCTGTTGCGCCAGAGACCCGGGTTCGATTCCCGGGTCTGACCTGAAAAAATTTTAATTAAAATTAAATCTCTAACCGAGCCCAGTAACCCCTATGGGTGGGTTGTGGTAATATAAAGTTCCTTTTAAGCTAAAATCTGACGATAACGAAGCGACAACCCCGGCCACTACTACTACTACTACTACTACTACTACTACTACTACTACTACTACTACTACTACTACTACTACTTCTACTACTACGGACGGCTCGGGTCAAACTAAGAGCCTATCGTATACTACGATATGGCTAAAAAAGCACCTTCACCCCAAAATTCCAAATAATTTCGTGATAAAATGCCGTCACCATACTCGATTTGTTGTTACATTTAAATAAAATAAAGAAATAAAACAGATAAATGTACGTTACATAGTAGAAACGCAATGTAGGAGAATTTGTTTTTTTATTGTAGCCCTTAATTGCGATTGAAATTTCTTATCGATGAAGGATAAAGTAGCAGAAGACCTTTAAAACGTAAGAAAGAAAGAAAGAAAGAAAAAAAAATTAGGAAGTAATCCATATGCTATAGCGAAGCCGCGTTCTTTTATCGTTTAAACAACGTAGGAGGCAGTAACTCACTAACTTTCGTTGATAACCTCGCGGAAAACGTCAAGGACTGACTGACTGTACGCGATCATGCTGAATCACAAGATCACGTGTAAATGCAGTTCTGGAATTGATAATAAAAGTCAAACTAAAGGATTTGATGTTTGATTTCTTTTATTTTTGTTATCTTTTCTTTTCCCTTTAAAAGCTAGGCCATGAGACTTCGAAGGGCGAAGTATCACCCAATGTTGAATCTTTTTGGATTATTGGGTCATCATTACAGTATTAATGTAGTATACACGGTTTTGGAAAGTCGGGGATTTTGAATAGGTTTATCAGGGAATGTTAGGGATTTTGAATGTGTTTATCAGGGAATGTTAGGGATTTTGAATGTGTTTATCAGGGAATGTTAGGGATTTTGAATGTGTTTATCAGGGAATGTTAGGGATTTTGAATGTGTTTATCAGGGAATGTTAGGGATTTTGAATGTGTTTATCAGGGAATATCAGGGATTTTGAATGTGTTTATCAGGAAATCGTAGGGATTTTTTGAATGTGTTTATCATGGAATTTTAGGGATTTTTAATGTGTTTATCAGGCAATTTTAGGGATTTTTAATGTGTTTATCAGGGAATTTTAGGGATTTTGAATGTTTTTATCGGGGATTTTTAGGGATTTTGAATGTGTTTATCAGGGAATTTAGGGATTTTGAATGTGTTTATCAGGGAATTTAGGGATTTTGAATGTGTTTATCATGGAATGTTAGAGATTTTGAATGTGTTTATCAGGGAATGTCAGAGATTTTGAATTTTTTTATCAGGGATTTTTTGAATGTGTTTATCAGGGAATTCATGTATTTTGTATATGGGTGTCAGGGAATTCAGGTATTTTGTATATGGGTGTCAGGGAATTCGGGTATTTTGTATATGGGTGTCAGGGAATTCGGGTATTTTGTATATGGGTGTCAGGGAATATCAGGGATTTTTAATATGGGTGTCAGGGAATATCAGGGATTTTTAATATGGGTGTCAGGGAATATCAGGGATTTTTAATATGGGTGTCAGGGAATATCAGGGATTTTTAATATGGGTGTCAGGGAATATCAGGGATTTTTAATATGGGTGTCAGGGAATATCAGGGATTTTTAATATGGGTGTCAGGGAATATCAGGGATTTTTAATATGGGTGTCAGGGAATATCAGGGATTTTTAATATGGATGTCAGGGATTCTTAACAAGGGTGTCAGGGAATATCAGGAATTTTTAATATGGATGTCAGGGATTCTTAACAAGGGTGTCAGGGAATTTCATATTGATTTTATACAATTTTGCAATAACAGTACTAGCATAACCAAATAATATATTTACAAGTTCATGATTTAGTCACAACATTTTGACGTTTTTACAAATAAAAGTGAAAAATTTAAACTTATCGGGGAAAAACCTTAAAAAAGTCAGGGAATTTAAATTAGAACGAAACGTCGTCCAGTAACAGCTCTTAACTATAAGTAAAATAGCAAAATGGTCAAACCGCGGAGTACGAATAAATAACATTTTATTTTTAAAGTTGTTATTTAATATTAATTCGATATAATAAATTTAAACATGTCTTGATAGAGCAATTATATAACGGGTCTCATGATGGTCCATAATTTTGTTTTTGTAAAAAGAAAAATATTATGAAACAATTATTTTTTAAAGGTAACTGCGCACTCAATCGTAAAGAAATAAAAAAAAATATAGCGGATTTGTCATCAGGGTGCGAGATTCAGGCGGCCATTTTAGTTACCCTGAATAGGTTTACTAACCCCTCTCTAAGAAACCCTGAAAAGAAAAAAAAAAGAAAATAGCAAAAAAAAAAAACTTCGATCAAGGACTCACTCAATGGCATTGAGCAAGAGACTGCAATTAAACTTGACATCGTAACGCCAGGCTTAGCATATACCCTTAACTTTCTTCTTGTACTGCCAATTGACATTGTCTACGGAACCATACTAACTCTAGACCACTAACAAAGGTTACATGACCCTTATAATTCCCTATTCTTTGTCTAAACTTAATTTGAAACGATAACATATATATATAAATATCTTACTATGTATTTCTTCAAAATCCAAGGTTGATGTCAAGAACTGCGTAGTTTTCTGCTTAGTACGGATATAACTTGAAAGGATGTGTTAGTAGAGAGATTAAGAAACGCGTACAGTACATCAACTCGTACACTTTAAGCTTAATTAGTTAATTTTAAACGTTTCTTTGGTCCCCCAAAATTGGAAGGAAGCCTTTTATCTTTAGATCGCTTATCGTTTTTGCGGTTCATTTCTTACTTAACCTGTCTATTAAGAAGTAAAAAAATGCGCAGTTATTTTAGTACGTATCTGCTGTTTTTGAAAGATAGGGGTAAAGAAAGGTTTGCTAAATTATTAACGCAGTTTTGTTTTTAACTTATAGAGTTTTATTTGTAGCTCGGCGCTTGTTTTTTGAATGTTTTTTTTTTTTATTATTTTTTCCACGCTTTTTAAGTTACGTGATAATTTAGCCAAGTTAGGCCCGCGGTTATTTGTCGTAACGATAAAGATATTCGTGTGAATTAACACTCCTGAAATATACGTAAAAAGTGGTTCAATTTACTTATATAATCGTTATTAAATTTAATACTAAAGTTACTATTCAGCTTTATTAAATGTTTCTTATCAAAACGAAATTCTATTATTTTTTGTTTTTATTTATTTATTTTTTCAAATTTTTTTTTTTTTTATTTCAAAATAAATAAATTAATTAAAAACACGCCCTTATCGTTTTAATTTTAATACCAGGGTTCGTACAAACAGGAACACTTTCTTGGGAAGTCCTGGAAATTTCAGGGAAAATTATAATTAAAAGTTCTGACTTTGCTGACTAATTAATCAACGCCCAGCTAAAACCACTTTACCAAGGAAGTTATAAATTTGATGGGACATTACTCTTAAGTAGTAGGCAAGAACTAAGAAAGAATTTTTCCTATCCGTGGCCATCTTGAAAAATGGCTGCCAAAAATGTAAAAAAAAAGCAACTTTATACAATCATGTTCATTGCGCTTTTCAACTTATTTCTCTAATATTTAGTAAACTATTTCTGTATATCCTATAGAAGAGCTTCGTGGCTTTTCAGTGTCGATTTACCACCATCTTTCAAAATGGCGGCCCATAAAATTGCCACCACTATTAATTAAATTCCTAGACACTAGACATTTTAAAGAAACTATTACTTTTTTAGGAACCATGTACCTTCCAAGGCTATTATACTTTGACGCTAAGTTTGACCGACGTTTCAGTAAATAAAAATAAAACAAGTACCAGGCACTAATTTAAATAATTAAAAAATAGAACATTATCCGCATTCTTTTCAAGGTTCTAGACAATCTTTTTCCCGCCTAAAAACTAGTCTGTCTTTTATAAAATAAGAACATTCCTAATTATCTACAGGGAGGTCGGTACTATTTGAAAATTCCAATGTCCTTGCGGAAGGTCACCTATTAAATACCTATATTATTATTTTAATTTTTTTAATTTAGACACCCTTAAAATTAGTAAATGGGGTAAGGGAGGAGAAGGTGAGAGACGGGCCGGTTTGAAATTTGAGAAATTACGTTTTATATAGGAGATTTTTATCTCTTAGACGTTTTAGTTTAGTCTAAACGGAATTAAAATTAAAGCAAAAAAAGTTTAAATACTACTAACTGCGCAGTTTTTCGGTAACCTTGATCTAAATTAATTTAATGTAGATCAGTTTTAAGTTATAAGTCGGTTTGAAGTTCTCCCTTTAAGGGAAAGGGATAGTGTAGCAATTTGGAAATGTTGGGGCAGTAAAATGGAATTGAGTTAGACCACCAACTTAACATGTTAACATTGATGGATATGTTAGACAGCAAAGACATTAGATATGGCTTCAAACTAAGCTTTTTGGTGGTGTATGTTGGTAACGGATGATCCCGTTAATTAAATTAGCATTATATTTCAGCTTCTTACTTAAATTTGAGTGGTTATCTTTCCCTACAACACTCAAATCATAACTTGTAAACTGTATAACTTAGGACCAAATTGTCATAGAATATTTTGGAGTACTTAAAATGACCCATACTGTACCGTGGTCCTACCAACCATCCTCCCTTTTTTGAACACCCTGTAGAACCAAATGGTGTAGAAAACAAACATATACAGGGTGTTTCTGATAAGTCTGCATCCATAAATTAAGAGGGATGTTCTTTGGATGCACGATTTTGAATCTAAAATGTAACTTCTATCTCCATTTTGTTTTCCCTAAGGGACACTGTTTTCGAGTGATGATTTTAAGTGTGTTTTAGGGATGACCCCTTAGTTCAATTAAATTAGAAATCATTGTCTTTCAGTTTCTTAATTAAATTTAAGGGGTCATCTATAAAATACTCCATCTAATCTTAACTTTATAACAGTATCCGGACGGCAAAATGGAGATAGAAGTTAAATTTTTGACTCCAAATATACCTAATACCTATATAACTTTCACTAGTCCTTTGATCTCGGAAACTTGTGAATAAACCCGTTTTCCAGGTAATATAGTCAGACATTCATAAAGGCAAGCAACAGGTAAGGATATATTTCTTAGTTTTTGTTACGTCTACAAGAACTTCAGAAAATTCCTCGTAACTTCAAATTTGTCTTTGAGTGGGTTTGGCTCGTAGTGAGCGTACTCGGTGGCGAGCGGACGCTTTTGAGATAGGGTAATTCTCAGTAACTCAATTTTGGGATCGTCGTCTTAAATTCCTAAGCGATAGAGAGAGAGGCAAAGAGATATTAAGACTGTGAAGGATCAAGACAAGATATAATAATTCCGCGAAAAATTACCCATAAGTCTTTAAAGATAGCTAGACAGCTATATACACGACGAAATTCTCGCAATTTAAATTTTTACAAGGAACGGAAATGATTGCTAAGACTTGGTCAATACTTTTAATTGAAATTAAAAGATGTTTTAAATATTTTTAAAATTAGATAAGGTTTTGGGAAATGTTTTAAAATGATTATCATTCATTGATTTATAGATTCAAGTCGGATTGGTTTCTTGGTTTGTTTTGGTAGTAGTGGATTAAGGGTGGAAAATGTTTATTGTTATTTTTAAAATTGTTAAGCCTTAGTCAAAACTTCAAGGTGTTTTAAAAAATTGGTTTAATTATAAATAAATTTATTTCTTAATTAGTTATAACTTTCGGAGAAATGTTTTAAATTGAATATTTGTTTGCTTGCTTGGTTGTTTGGAGGGCAATGCATTATATTATTAGGGAAAAGGTGTTTGACCATAGATATTGCCCCTCCCCCTTTTCTTAACTTTAACCGCGTTTCAGTGTTGCCAGTAACTTGGAACTAACTGATTGGTCACTGTATCGGACGGAAAACTACAGAATCGCGCTTACAAAGGACTGGCAACACTTGTCTTCAGTACACTGACTCTATCTATTGGAAAAAGGTTTAAAATTCCATGGAAAAAATATTAGGCGGGTCCTATCCCTTGTTTATTTTGTTTTGAAGTGCGAGGGATTATGGGAAAAGAGAGAGAGAGAGAAAAAGAAAAATAGAAATAGTTCTACTTGTATATTTTTATATATGAAGCTTTTTGATTATTATCAGTTAAATCTTTTGTCGGCTTTTTCCCCGCTTTTTGTTGTAACCCGTCATCATTTTTATAGAACCAAGGCTTAGCCATAAAGCCATAAATAACTCAGTTGACCCGACCCTTAAAGCCCTCCCTCTCTCTCTCTCTCTCTCTCTCTCTCTCTCTCTCTCTCTCTCTCTCTCTCTCTCTCTCTCTCTCTCTGAAAACCCTGGTTTCCTTACTGAACCAATCGAGAGGCAAATCACTTAACTTTTACTTCAACAATCAAATGAAATATAATGCAAGGGGAAATCAACGAATAAAAAAGTGATTAGCCCCTCTTTTTGAACCCGCAAAATTCTCAGAATTTTGCTCTGATTTTAAAGAAAAAAAAAAGACTGGGTGGGATGTAGTGGGGGTGAAGGTCAATTTTTAGTTATGTTCACACTATTTAAACCTTCCCCTTTGGTTTACAAATGTCAACCATGCCGAAATTATTTGGAAATTAACGAATTGTGACTGATGTGCATGAAGCGGCGCAAACGTATTAATAAATAAACAAAACACACTTTCTTAAATATATCAGGGATGTTTCTGGTAAGGGTACCATTAATGAAAGGGTGTGTTCTTGGGGTCAATATGAGTGGAAAGAACATAGGGTCTACAACATTTAGTTACGGAGATATGAGCCCCCAAACATTGTTGCCTTGTTGGCCCCCTAAAACAAGGAAATGGTCACACACGTGTTGAGTAAGACATATCAGCCTTCAACGTTGTTGAACCTTTATCTGTCAGAAGTGTAAGTACTATTAAATGACTGGCATTGATAAAGTAAAGCTAATTACTCCACATGTGTTATTCCTATTTCCATGTTTTATTGGCCAGTTGACCAATGTTTGGGAGCCCGTATCTCTAAGTAACTAAATGTTGTTGACCACATCCATGTTCTGGTGACATTTTCAGCTCAGCAGGGTTGCCACGGGTCAGGGAAAAGTCAGGGAATTTAAAAATGGGCCGGAAAAGTCAGATAATTTTAAAAGTTTCAGCAAAGTCAGGGAATTTGATTTAGTGGGTAAAATTTCCGAGGATAAGTCTTTATTGAAAGAGTAATGAAAGTTTCTCCTCATCCTCTCTTAACACTGAAAGCGCTAGAGAAATCCTTAAAAATGTCTAGAATTGGTTTTGTAAAGTAAATTGTCTGTAAAAAATCTCTTAGACTGTTATTTATAATTAAAATGTTCCTTAATCATTTTGGTGCAACAAATACATAGGAAAATTTAATGTAGAGAGTTTATTTAATTATAAACATTTACAGTTTCAGCCTAAAAAGGTCAGGGATAATCTCAGAAAAAGGTCAGGGAAAACCTGAAAAAGTCAGGGAATTTTGTCCTGAAAATTCAGTGACAACCCTGCTCAGTTTAACCCTAAGAACACATACACCCTTTAATGTATGGCATTCTTATCAAAAACACCCTGTATAAGACTGTTACATCCACCCCCGAAACTAAGCAGAGAACATACATAATACGAACGCGCGCGTCTCTGCATTATTTCGTGAATGAGTTTCTATTTTTTCCCCTTCGGCAGTCGGCACACACGAAATAGTTCATGCAGTGCTTAGTGTATCCGAGAGTGCAGGCAGGAAAAAATCAAGGGGAAAGGTTTTGTTCTTTCCAGGAAGCCGAATGCCAGAAGCGATTTCCCCTTAGGGAGGGGAACCCAGAATGCGTATAAATGTATCCTCCCTTCCCTCCATTTTTTTTTCTTTCTTCTCTTCCCCTTCTCCTTCTATTTCATTCTTGAAGATTATAAGACGTTCTAGGGGGTGTTTCTTTTTTTGCAAGATTGCTAAGTTCAGAATTTTGGATGGATCCTGAATAGACCTTTTCGACTTAAGAAAAGGGGGTTGGCAACCTTCAGTATTGGGACATACAAGGGGGTCGATACATTGCCATCCGTCTTTGGGTAGTGTACTCTCACGATACAAAGAGACTACTGCGCAGGTGCTAAAAAGCGAGATGGAAGGTGGTACATTGCACTCAGTCTTTGGACACTGTCACGATACAAAGATACTACAGCGCAGGTGCCAAAAAGCGAGATGGAAGGCAAGGTTTTACCCAAGTGTTTTTCCCTTTCAGTTACATCGAAATGGTCTATAGAGTAATGGCAGTTTTCCCTGCTTTGACTGTATTAAGGTCTATGGATAAATAACATTGGGTGCTACTAGTCTATTCGGTGTTCACAATAAATGAACCCCATCCGAGTTACGAGTCTCTGTTGCTACCACTCTATAGTGACATAAGTTTCAATGACTTTATAAATGAGTTCATTCACAAGTACATCTACTTATATAACGACCCCCCCCCCAACCGTGTTTCGTAACAAATCCAAGATTATCTTAAATTCGCGTATTTTTTCTTATCTGGAAGTGACATATTGAAGTTGTTCGGTAAACTTTTATAACATCTTAAGGACTGTAAGGGGGACCAGTACCGCAGCCAGCCAGATATTGCCCCTATTTGCCATTTACTTATCCAGTATAGTTTTAGTTGTGGTGGAAAAAACAATACATCCATGAATATTTGACCTATGAGCCTTAGTAACCCTATAGGGCATAGGAAAACGGCTCACTTACGTTAAAAACAATGGCATCTTAACAGCGTTACAGCCTGCCCTTTTGCAATGAATGTAGTACATTGGGACACATATTGAAGTAAACATACGAATAATGAGGCCCTCACTATATACAATGGATTTGTGGGGGCCCTGGGCCAGTTACCATCAGGCCCAATGGATAAGACCGCCCTGGATACAACTATATATATATATATACAGGGTTGCCACGGGTCAGGGAAAACCTGGAAAAGTCAGGGAATTTAAAAATGAGCCGAAAAGGTCGGGGTCTTTTAAAATTTTTAGCATAGTCAGGGAAAAGTCTGGGAATTTGATTTTAGTGGATAAAATTTCTGTGGATAAATGTTTGTTGAAAGACTAATGAAAGTTTCTCCTCGTCCTATCTTAAGACAGAAAATTCTAGAGCAATCCTTAAAAATGTCTAGAATTGCTTTTGTAAAGTAAATGGTCTCTTAAAATTTATTTAACATTTATCAATGACTGTATCTACAGGTGTTCCTCAAGGTAGTATCTTGGGGCCACTATTATTTAACATATATACGAGACATAATCATAAATGCTTAAAATTTTCAAAGTCTTTTGAATACGCGGATGACGATGCCCTTCTCTCTGTATCAGATGACGCTTCTAAATTGATCACTGAATTAGAATCGGACGTAATAACTCTAAAGAAAATGTTAGCCTCACGAGGCCTTATTTTTAATGAATCTAAAACTGTTTTTATGATTATTGAACCTAAAAAATTAAGAGGTACAACGCAAGACATAATCAAACTTGGGTCCCTAGATATATCACGGGTAAAATCATATAAATATATCGGAACCATCATAGATGAAAAGTTAGATTTTATTGATCACATTGAATATGTACTAAATAAGGTAAATAAGAGACTCTGGCTCGTCCATCCACTTTATAAATGTTTGAACATTCAAAGTAAAATTACGCTACATAAATCTATGATCCAACCCATCTTTAATTACGGTAATTTATTTTACAATATTGGCCCCAAAAAATACTTACATAGACTTCAAATTATACATAATAAATGTGCCAAATTAATATTACTCCGAAATAAGAGATCATCTGCCACAGAGGCTCTTAAAAACCTAAATTGGATGACCCTATCTCAAGAATATGAATATCAGCTATTAGTACTAATGTATAAAATCTATAATAATCAAATGCCAAAGTATATCCTTGATATGTTTCATTTAGTCGATCATAACTATAATACCCGCATAAATCTTAAAACCTTTGTTCTGCCATCAAAATTAACGACAACCAACTTGAAAAGTTTAAAAAACAGGGGAATCCAATCTTGGAATAACTTACCATGTGATATAAAAAATATAGCTAACATTAATGAGTTTAAGAGAGATGTAAAACAGCATATTTTTAATGTTTAACAATTAATTTAACTAACGGACCCCTTTGTAAACCAGTTTCGACTGAACAGGGATATCCAATAAAGCTTTAATTATTATTATTATTATTAAAAATCTCTTAGACTGTTATTTATAGTTAAAATGTTTCTTATTCATTTTGGTGCAACAAATACATTGGAAAACTTAATGTAGAAAGTTCATTTAATTATAAGCACTTAAAACGTACTGTAAACATTTACACTTTCACCCTAAAAGGTCAGGAAAAATCCCAGAAAAAGGTCAGAGAAAACCTGGAAAAGTCAGGGAATTTAGTTCCAAAAATTCCGTGGCAACCCTGATATATAAAAAATTTTATCAAGTCTAACATAATATAACTTTCATAAGGGGGATCGTTGGCGTTCTAGTATATCAGGATCTTCCTAAAATTAATTTCAGAACTCTCTCTGATTAAAGCTAGGCACGAGGGGAAGTTCACTGCGTAGGAAAAATTGGTCTCTACAAAAATACAAAGTCCACGCTTTCACACCCAAAATAGTGGCGCCTTTTGGCTTAATTCCACTATATCAAATTCATGAATGGGTTGAGAATTTTTTTTATTTGATATATTTAAGTCATATCGCTTTCGTATTGCTATCAGTTCTTAGTTCCACTCCTTTTTATGCGTTATCTGTAATTACAGAATTGAGTATCCTTTATTAATTTTAGGAACGGTGGGAGAAACAAGAAGTGTTTTACTTATCAAATTATTACAGTTTAACCCAACTATACCCAAGCTCTAATATGTCGTAAGATTATTGTCGTTTCCTCGACGTACAATTTCAATTTCTAAGAAATTGTACGATAAGAAATATAAAGGTTATTTATATTAAATAACCGCGTAACTTGTCCTAAATGTTAAGCCTAATTTCTAATTTGTTCACGCTTTATCTATGCTGTTTAGTACTGATTTTTTTTCTTTGCACTTTAATTGTTAAATGAAAGGAGGAACTCTTGTATAAAAAAATTAGTTACAAGGTTAGATATGGTTACGATATACTCTTAATACGTGTAAGAAGTTAATTGAGAGAGTTTGACGGTCTTTAAGAAATGCCTACGCCAACTTCTAATTTACAGGGTGTTTCTGATAAGTCTGCATTCATAAATTAAGGGGGATGTTCTTTGGGAAAAAATTTTGAGTCTATCTCCATTTTGTTTGAACTAAGAAACACTGTTTTCGAGTTATGATTTTAAGAGTATTTTTAAGGATGACCCCTTAAATTTAATTAATAAACTGAAAGACAATGATTTCTAATTTAATTAAGGGGTCATCCCTAAACAGTCAGTGTCCCTTCTGGCAAAATATCATAGAAATTACATTTTCGACTCAAAATCGTGTACCCAAAGAACATCCCCCTTAATTTATGAATGTTGCAGACTTATCAGAAACACCCTGTATAAATATATGGTATTTTACATTGGCGTATTAAAAAAATCAGTAATTCGCATTTAGGTTTATTTGATTTGATGAACTTGACTTAATTATTTCTTAATTGTTAAAACTAACAGAAGTGAATTATACAGAGTAATTAAGATGCGTATTATAATTTCTTTATCCTGTAAAAAAAATTGGTGGTGTAAAATTTGATTTTTATTTTCTTTCTTTATGAATGATTTAATATCTTATTTATTGCAATGCCCTATTTATTAAATTATTTCCGCACCTGTTTGAAGCATTTTTACAGGGTTCATACGTACCTGGTTTAACTCTTTAATCAAATCTTGTAGGCCAAAATATCCTAGAACGTTTTGGACTCAAAACCACCCATAGAACTTTTTCCGACTCAAAACCACCTGTAGAACTTTTTCCGACTCAAAACCAACCATAGAACTTTTTCCGACTCAAAAACCACCCATAGAACTTTTTCCGACTCAAAACCACCCATAGAACATTTTCCGACTCAAAACCACCCATAGAACTTTTTCGACTCAAAAACCACCCCTAGAGCTTTTTCGACTCAAAACCACCCATAGAACGTTTTCCGACTCAAAACCACCCATAGAACCCGTTTTTCCAATGTAAAAATTTATCAGAGAAATTGGTTTAAAATTTAACTATTTTAAATAAACCCTGTAAATTTTATTATTTAATAGGCGTTTCCTTAATCGAAATGCTGTGGTAAAATTGTAGTAGGTGGGTGGAATGGGAGACGTACGTTAACTTTTTATTGTAGTCTGCTGCATTTGCTCGTGTACCAGTTATGCCTTTATTACTATTTTTTTCGTCACGATTATTACACTGCGAAGGTTGTACAATACACTTTTTTTCCCTTCCCGCCCTTCGCTGAGCTATAGTACGTACACGTGGTTGTTTCCGGGTCAACCCATCAATTTCACGCCATCACCCTGTAGATTAATTTAGAAGAAAAAAAAATAATAAAATAAAAATTATTAAAATATAAGAACATAACTTAACAATATATTTAAAATAATTTTTTTTATTAATTTATCCATAAGTAACATTATAACAATAAGCATAAGTTTATAAGATATGTTCCAAAAGTGGGAGGGCATACCCTGGAGGAATAAGTAAGGTAATAAGTATAAGTATTGCTGCAATACTAAATTTCTTACAAAATTAAGGTTGTTCTTGTGAGGGGGTGTTGGGCAACTCTAAAACCAATATTACAAGCTCCTCGACTTCAGGGGTTGATTGCTACTATCATAAGTTCATACGATATGTTCCCATAAGTATGACACTTCCTATACTTCGTAATGCTAGAGACTTACAGCTCGAGATAGTTCGAGAACGACAAGCGAGAATTGAAGTCCTACACTCGGTGGTTAATTTTGCAGGACTTCCATCTAGGTCCTATTTAGTCAGCATTACTAAGCCTTTGACAGCGCCTCGCCAGGCGTCGCTTTACCTCGAATCTATGACCTACATCTCTCACTTCATGACAATCTCCAGTTTGTTACCAGTGACAAACTTATGGAGCATATCTTATGATGGGGTCTATTAAGGCTGGTTAAGTATTTAGTGGAAATACGTAGTCATAAAATTTAAAAGCGAAAATTAATTAATAATGAAATGAAAACAAAGTTATGTCAGGCGTTCGGGTTTATGACCTTTTTTATTCACAGTAGGGGAGTTTTGCTTTCTGTTTAAAATAGGCCAAATTGTAGTGGTATATTCAAAATTGTAAAAGTACCTCACCGGGGTCGACTAATCTGCAGGTACTCTGAATGTCTGAAATGCAGTCCACAGTAGGAAACCTACTATTTGTAGTGTGCAGGTTCGGTTCACATTTACAAATCTTAGAAAGCAATTCTAAAATTCATTGCCAAATATGCAGTTCTACGAAATACAGTCCAACAATATTAGAGTTTCAACTCTGAAATCGATTGACTAAAATGCAGTACTCTGAAATGCAGTTCTCAAAAATTATAAATTCAACTCTGAAATCGATTGACTAAAATGCAGTACTCTGAAATGTAGTCCTAAAAAATTATAATTTCTACTCTGAAATATTTTGACTAAAATGCAGTTCTCTGAAAAGCAGTCCACGAAAATAATAAATTTCAACTCTGAAATCGGTTGACTAAAATGCAGTACTCTGAAATGCAGTCCTAAAAAATTATAATTTCTACTCTGAAATCTTTTGACTAAAATGCAGTTCTCTGAAAAGCAGTCCACGAAAATAATAAATTTCAACTCTGAAATCGGTTGACTAAAGTGCAGTACTCTGAAATGCAGTCCTAAAAAATTATAATTTCTACTCTGAAATCTTTTGACTAAAATGCAGTTCTCTGAAAAGCAGTCCACGAAAATAATAAATTTCAACTCTGAAATCGGTTGACTAAAATGCAGTACTCTGAAATGCAGTCCTAAAAAATTATAATTTCTACTCTGAAATCTTTTGACTAAAATGCAGTTCTCTGAAAAGCAGTCCACGAAAATAATAAATTTCAACTCTGAAATCGGTTGACTAAAATGCAGTACTCTGAAATGCAGTCCTAAAAAATTATAATTTCTACTCTGAAATCTTTTGACTAAAATGCAGTTCTCTGAAAAGCAGTCCACGAAAATAATAAATTTCAACTCTGAAATCGGTTGACTAAAATGCAGTACTCTGAAATGCAGTCCTAAAAAATTATAATTTCTACTCTGAAATCTTTTGACTAAAATGCAGTTCTCTGAAAAGCAGTCCACGAAAATAATAAATTTCAACTCTGAAATCGGTTGACTAAAGTGCAGTACTCTGAAATGCAGTCCTAAAAAATTATAATTTCTACTCTGAAATCTTTTGACTAAAATGCAGTTCTCTGAAAAGCAGTCCACGAAAATAATAAATTTCAACTCTGAAATCGGTTGACAAAAATGCAGTACTCTGAAATGCAGTCCTAAAAAATTATAATTTCTCCTCTGAAATATTTTGACTAAAATGCAGTACTCTGAAATGCAGTTCTCAAAAATTATAAATTTAACTCTGAAATCGATTGACTAAAATGCAGTACTCTGAAATGTAGTCCTAAAAAATTATAATTTCTACTCTGAAATATTTTGACTAAAATGCAGTTCTCTGAAAAGCAGTCCACGAAAATACTAAATTTCAACTCTGAAATCGGTTGACTAAAATGCAGTACTCTGAAATGCAGTCCTAAAAAATTATAATTTCTACTCTGAAATCTTTTGACTAAAATGCAGTTCTCTGAAAAGCAGTCCACGAAAATAATAAATTTCAACTCTGAAATCGGTTGACTAAAATGCAGTACTCTGAAATGCAGTCCTAAAAAATTATAATTTCTACTCTGAAATCTTTTGACTAAAATGCAGTTCTCTGAAAAGCAGTCCACGAAAATAATAAATTTCAACTCTGAAATCGGTTGACTAAAATGCAGTACTCTGAAATGCAGTCCTAAAAAATTATAATTTCTACTCTGAAATCTTTTGACTAAAATGCAGTTCTCTGAAAAGCAGTCCACGAAAATAATAAATTTCAACTCTGAAATCGGTTGACTAAAGTGCAGTACTCTGAAATGCAGTCCTAAAAAATTATAATTTCTACTCTGAAATCTTTTGACTAAAATGCAGTTCTCTGAAAAGCAGTCCACGAAAATAATAAATTTCAACTCTGAAATCGGTTGACTAAAATGCAGTACTCTGAAATGCAGTCCTAAAAAATTATAATTTCTACTCTGAAATATTTTGACTAAAATGCAGCACTCTGAAAAGCAGTCCACGAAAATAATAAATTTCAACTCTGAAATCGGTTGACTAAAGTGCAGTACTCTGAAATGCAGTCCAAAAAAATTATAATTTCTACTCTGAAATCTTTTGACTAAAATGCAGTTCTCTGAAAAGCAGTCCACGAAAATAATAAATTTCGACTCTGAAATCGGTTGACTAAAATGCAGTACTCTGAAATGCAGTCCTAAAAAATTATAATTTCTACTCTGAAATCTTTTGACTAAAATGCAGTTCTCTGAAAAGCAGTCCACGAAAATAATAAATTTCTACTCTGAAATCTGTTGACTAAAATGCAGTACTCTGAAATGCGGTCCTAAAAAATTATAATTTCTACTCTGAAATCTTTTGACTAAAATGCAGTTCTCTGAAAAGCAGTAAACGAAAAAAATAAATTTCAACTCTGAAATCGGTTGACTTAAAGTGCAGTACTCTGAAATGCAGTCCTAAAAAATTATAATTTCTACTCTGAAATCTTTTGACTAAAATGCAGTTCTCTGAAAAGCAGTCCACGAAAATAATAATTTTAAGTCTGAATTCGGTTGACTAAAACCCAGTTCTCTGAATTGCAGTCCTAAAAAATTATAATACACCACTTCGACATTCTGTTGCGCGCATGCCCGATGCGCCGCGCTCGAAGCGCCGCAAGGGGAAAGACTAGAAACTTCTCTTTGTTACCCCTACTAGCAAAAGCGCAACCCCTCGCGGTTTTTTTCCCTGCCCATCTTAATAAGTACTAGTTCGCAGTAGCCCGCTGTGGCGCCCTAGGTAATGTCAAAGTGGTGTATTTTAACTATGAAATCTCTTGACTAAAATGCAGTACTCTGAAATGCAGTGTTCGAAAATAATAATTTCTAGTGTGAAATCAGTTGACTAAAATGCAGTACTCTATAATGCAGTCCTCCAAGATGTTAGAATGAGCTTTCCTTCCTCACACACATAGATACAGTACGTTTTGTTTAATCAGGGATAGATTTAATTTTAGAAGTAGTAATGGAGAACGGTTAATATTTACTTCAGTCCGACTCATAGCCCAGTATAGAGCCTCCTTCCTTCAACACGTGACGAAAAGTTTAAATTATCTTATTGGCTCACTTAAACTACGTTCTGATTACTTCAGTCCGACTCATAGCCCAGTATAGAGCCTCCTTCCTTCAACACGTAACGAAAAGTTTAAATTATCTTATTGGCTCACTTAAACTACGTTCTGATGACGTTGCTGACAGGGACGGTGAAAAATACCTAATTCCTTTTTACCTCTTTACCTAAACCCGCCTCTTCTTTCAGCTTTGGTCCCATTGAACCGCATTCCCATTCGACAGAAGGGGCTTTTTTTGGGGTCCCATTCGACCGAACGTAGCCAAAGGTGCGATTTTATTATAGTCCCATTGGACCGAAATTCTATTGAACTGGAAGAAGACATACTGTGTGGTTTTGCATTAAATATATTTTTAATTTCACAACTTACTATTGTTAAAATAAATGTGAGTTGAAAATGTATTACTGCACTCATTTTATCTACGTTTTAATTACGGCGAACCTCACCTACCCTAGCCTAACCTAACCAAACGTAACCTAAGCTAACCTAACCTCACCCAACCTTGTTTGGAGGTAAAAAGATTATTTTTATGAGTATTAAAAGCCCGCCTCTTACCACGAACAATTTATTAGCAATAATAGAAATATTTTGGAAAAGATGTCAGATAATTAATTGGAGAATATTTTGGAAAAGGTTGCAGCTAATTAATAGCAGAATATTTTGGAAAAGGTGGCAGCTAATTAATAGGAAAATCTTTTGGAAAAGGTGGCAGCTAATTAATAGGAGAATATTTTAGAAAAGGTGGTAGCTAATTAAAAGGAGAATATTTTGGAAAAGGTTGCAGCTAATTAATAGGAGAATGTTTTGGAAAAGGTTGCAGCTAATTAATAGGAGAAGGTTTTGGAAAAGGTGGCAGCTAATTAATAGGAGAATATTTTGGAAAAGGTGGTAGCTAATTAAAAGGAGCATATTTTGGAAAAGGTGTCAACGAATTATTGGAACCAAATCAATCCAAACCTAAACTAACCTAAGCTAACCTAACCTAACCTAACCTAACCTGACCTAACCTAACCCACCCGAAACCAAAATATTAAAATTTTAATTTAAAATTTAAAGACATTGATGGAACTACCATTGAGACTGTACATCATTTAAGCACAATTTGTTTATTAATTCTATATATCTCTTGCCTTGAAAGGAATGAAAGTGAGCGTTTTAATTAGTATCACGAAACATTTAGTTTTAATATTGTTAACATACCTTTCGGAGATTCAAACCAACAACCTATCGCTTCGCAGTCCAACATCGTATCCACTACACCACCGAATCGCTGACGGCTACAGTGTTTCAAGTTATATTCATGTATTTTTTAGGGGCATATTCGGACGATTGGGATTTCGGTCCATCGGGAATATAGCCATTGGGCTGGAAATCTAAAATCATTGCGGGATATTCGGTCGAATGGGATTTCGGTCCATTGGGAATTCGGTTGAAAGGAACGATACCTTCTTGCTTACCCCTCCGTCCCGTGGAAGGGGGTCCGGAACTTTGACGCGCGCCCACATTTCTCAGTTCACCATTCCTACTTCTAAAATTTTATCTATCCCTGGTTAAATTAAACTCTGTGAGTGATAGAATGAATAAAATTTAAAAGAAATAGCTTACTACTCCTATAGATCACTCGTTATATAAAATGGATTATTTATAGGCCTGATTAAAAAGTAGAGTAAGTTCAGCTAGCTAATTGGACCGAGTCATCTTGCGACTTATTGCCACTTCTGTAACGCCTTTACAATGCATAGAGGGGTGGTGGCTAGCCCCTATGCCACAGCTAACCGACAGCGCCCTATACTAACTATTACCGTTAACCTCTGCATGTTTTGATGGAAAGGAGAAACCGGGTTAGACCGCGGAGGAAAACTCCTTTAACAAGCGGGGAGAGAACTTGTAAACTCTACGCAGAAGGATTTCTTCCCAGATTTTTCACCCGAATTTAATGATATGTTTTTAGTTTTCGAAACATTTGTGAAAAAGGTTTACAATATGAACTCCTATACAGAGTAACCAAGAACATATAGCCATTTTAAATGACTCATTTGTAAAAGAAGTTTCAGTTATAAAATTGTACAAGAATATTTTTTAACTTCTTTTAACCTTTTTAGTTCTTTAATTTTTTATTTTTCAAATTTTTTTCTTAACATTATTTTAAACATTGTTTTCAATTTTCTTTTTAACAACATATTTTTCGCACACTTCTGTACAGCTTTTTTAGGTTTTTAGTATTTATATTTTAAGCGTTGTAATAACTGCCAAAAATGTCGGAATTCGTTGAAAATGATGATAATAATTATTAAGGCCATTTAAGATAGATGAACCAACTACCGCATTTGCATGAAGAAAAATGATGCAGAAGGTCAAGTGCAAATTCAAGTTGAGAACGGTTATCCATCCGTCTGTTGAGGACGGGATAACAGATTTAACTTTCTGCATCATTTTTTCGTCGTACATATTTAAAAAAATGTTCCTTTTGGATAAAGGATTGGAACTATTATATTAAATATGCTTCGCTAATAAACTTTAATAATGATTATTGTTATATTCAAAAAATGACGTCTTGAAAAATATAATAAATTTAAAAAAGCCCCGCAGAAGTGATCGAAAGGTATTCTGTTATAAACATTTTAAAAATAAATAATAATAATCTGAAAAATTTTGAAATAGTTAAATAAAAGTAAAAAGTATAAAAAAATGGTACAAAAATAATTTTGTAAATAATTTTCAAAAATGTTTCGAAGACTAAAAAAAGATTTCAGAGTTGAAATTAGTAATTTTCGAGGACTGCATTTCAGAGTACTGCGTTTTAGTCAATCGATTTCAGAGTTGAAATTATAATTTTTGTTGGACTGCATTTCAGAGTACTGCATTTTAGTCAATCGATTTCAGAGTTGAAATTAATAATTTTCGAGGACTGCGTTTCAGAGTACTGCGTTTTAGTCAACCGATTTCAGAGTTGAAATTATAATTTTTGTTGGACTGCATTTCAGAGTACTGCATTTTAGTCAATCGATTTCAGAGTTGAAATTATAATTTTTGAGGACTGCATTTCAGAGTACTGCGTTTTAGTCAATCGATTTCAGAGTTGAAATTATAATTTTTGTTGGACTGCATTTCAGACCACTGCATTTTAGTCAATCGATTTCAGAGTTGAAATTATAATTTTTGAGGACTGCATTTCAGAGTACTGCGTTTTAGTCAATCGATTTCAGAGTTGAAATTATAATTTTTGTTGGACTGCTTTTCAGAGTACTGCATTTTAGTCAATCGATTTCAGAGTTGAAATTAATAGTTTTCGTGGACTGCATTTCAGAGTACTGCGTTTTAATCAGAAGATTTCAGAGTTGAAATTAATAATTTTCGAGGACTGCGTTTCAGAGTACTGCGTTTTAGTCAACCGATTTCAGAGTTGAAATTATAATTTTTGTTGGACTGCATTTCAGAGTACTGCATTTTAGTCAATCGATTTAAGAGTTGAAATTATAATTTTTGAGGACTGCATTTCAGAGTACTGCGTTTTAGTCAATCGATTTCAGAGTTGAAATTATAATTTTTGTTGGACTGCATTTCAGAGTACTGCATTTTAGTCAACCGATTTCAGAGTTGAAATTATAATTTTTGAGGACCGCATTTCAGAGTACTGCGATTTAGTCAAAAGATTTCAGAGATGAAATTATAATTTTTGTTGGACTGCATTTCAGAGTACTGCGTTTAGTCAAAAGATTTCAGAGTTGAAATTAATAATTTTCGAGGACTGCATTTCAGAGTACTGCGTTTTAGTCAACCGATTTCAGAGTTGAAATTATAATTTTCGTGGACTGCATTTCAGAGTACTGCATTTTAGTCAACCGATTTCAGAGTTGAAATTATAATTTTTGTTGGACTGCATTTCAGAGTACTGCATTTTAGTCAATCGATTTCAGAGTTGAAATTATAATTTTTGTTGGACTGCATTTCAGAGTACTGCGTTTTAGTCAAAAGATTTCAGAGTTGAAATTAATAATTTTCGAGGACTGCATTTCAGAGTAATGCAATTTAGTCAACCGATTTCAGAGTTGAAATTATAATTTTTGTTGGACTGCATTTCAGAGTACTGCATTTTAGTCAATCGATTTCAGAGTTGAAATTATAATTTTTGAGGACTGCATTTCAGAGTACTGCGTTTTAGTCAATCGATTTCAGAGTTAAAATTATAATTTTTGTTGGACTGCATTTCAGACCACTGCATTTTAGTCAAAATATTTCAGAGTTGAAATTATAATTTTTGAGGACTGCATTTCAGAGTACTGCGTTTTAGTCAATCGATTTCAGAGTTGAAATTATAATTTTTGTTGGACTGCATTTCAGACCACTGCATTTTAGTCAAAATATTTCAGAGTTGAAATTATAATTTTTGAGGACTGCATTTCAGAGTACTGCGTTTTAGTCAATCGATTTCAGAGTTGAAATTATAATTTTTGTTGGACTGCATTTCAGACCACTGCATTTTAGTCAAAATATTTCAGAGTTGAAATTGATAATTTTCGAGGACTGCATTTCAGAGTACTGCGTTTTAGTCAATCGATTTCAGAGTTGAAATTATAATTTTTGTTGGACTGCATTTCAGAGTACTGCGTTTTAGTCAAAAGATTTCAGAGTTGAAATTAATAATTTTCGAGGACTGTATTTCAGAGTACTGCATTTTAGTCAACCGATTTCAGAGTTAAAATTATAATTTTTGAGGACTGCATTTCAGAGTACTGCGTTTTAGTCAATAGAGTTCAGAGTTGAAATTATAATTTTTGAGTACTGCATTTCAGAGTACTGCGTTTTAGTCAATCGATTTCAGAGTTGAAATTTATTATTTTCGTGGACTGCTTTTCAGAGTACTGCATTTTAGTCAATTGGTTTCAGAGTTGAAAATAATAGATTTCGAGCACTGCACTTCAGAGTACTGCGTTTTAGTCAAAAGATTTCAGAGTTGAAACTCTAAATTTGTTGGACTGTATATTAGGCAATGAATTTTAGAATTGCTTTCCTATATTGAAAATGTGAACCGACCTGCATACTACAAATAGTAGGTTTCCTACCGTGGACTGCATTTCAGACATTCAGAGGACCTGCAGATTAGTCGACCCCACCTCACCGTTACTGACAACGCGGGTTTTTATTGTCTAAAACACTCACTACAGGGTGCTGTTTTAAAGTAGTGACAACAAAGGATACCTTCTCGTAGACATTAATACAGGAAAAACCTGATATCTGACATTACTAAAGTCTATACAGAAACGGCAGCCTTGAAGCAAAAATTATTCATCTATTCTTTTGTAAAAGCAGGTATATACGTAAATTTATATCTTTTTACTTATGGTTATCGACTGTTGTGACAAATTTATAGTTCACAATGGACGTAAACCCTTAGAGAGAAACGTCTGGTAGTTAAGCCATTTTTGCTTGAAACTTGTAGATATAGAAACCAATATTAAATATATAAGTACAATTGTATAGTATATAAGTCTGACCCCAATGATTCTCTATCGTGCGCAAACTGACCGCCCCCTTTTTTTTCTTATTTCCCGCAAAATTGCGCAAAAAAAAAAAAACTCTCTCTCTACATCTACTTGATGCGCTATTTTTTTTCCTAGACGTTTATTTCCGGAATAAAAGGTGCATGACCTTTGAACCCTCGTTAAGATTATAGCCGTATTTAACCTTAATTACGCCGCGTATCGTACGATTATTAATTGCGTAACTGATTGGTGAAGCTTTTTAACAATTTATAATTCCACTGAGGTTTCGAGTCGTTTTAAAATTACATGACCTTTGAACTCTGGTTAATATATTTTAGAGCTCGGATAGTATTTAATTGTAACCATATTTGAGTAAATAATTGTATTATTTATTGCAAAAGTTTGACCCTTTTTAATTTTTATTCGGTTCAAAATAATTTTAAAGCTACACGACCTTTAAACTCTGGATAATATATTGTAGAGCTATTGTACCCATATTTGAGTAAATAATTGTATTATTTACTTTCGTAAAGCTTATCGTTTTATTTCCAACTTGGGCCTCTTTTTAAATTTCTCGACCTTTGAACCCTATAAACTCGACTCTAACTTGACCGTTGAACCCTTTAGAAAGAAAGAAAAATCCACCTAATGCGTACTGTCTACTGTACCATAATTATTAAGATTTCAATATAATATTTAATGACAAGGCTTATAAGTTTTTACAAATCTACTCTATAATTAGGTATAATTTTGAAATCTCAAAATATGACGCCGTCAGCGTGTATTTTTGTCAGATTTTGACAGAATTGGGCTAAAATCTTATAAAGCAACCCTTAATTAAATGCCGATCGATTCCATATCAAATTTTGGACCCAATTTCCTAATAATAGTGGGTTCAAAAATCTTGAAATCCCTTAAGCCCAAATAACAAACAAGTTTAATTTATGGTAAAATATTGATTGCGGTAAATAGTCTTTAATTAAAACAACCATTTTGGGTCTAGACCTATTTCGAAATATTATATTACTGATAGACTAAATTTTAATAAATTTCTTAATTTATTTTTTTTTTAAATATTTGAACTTCGCAGATATTTATTTATTTATTTATTTTTAATAAGCAATTGTGATATGAAGTACACGCTAAAATCTAAGCATATTTCCAAATAACAGGCCAAAATTCTGATTTTCCATAAATTTTGCAAACACATTTAAACTTTGCAAATATTTATTTGTTTAATTTTAATAAAAAATTGCGGTATTGCAAAATAATACTGAAATATTATATTATATTATAATGCTTAAAATATAAACATATTTCATAATAATAAGGCTATTAAGTTAAAATGTTCAATGATTTCCGTAGTTTCCGGATATTTAAAATACTATCATTGTTATATTTAACAGGATTTAAATATTTTAAACTTTGTATAAAATACAATAATTTCAGGATTTAAATTTATTTTGGATTTAACTTATTTTCATCGTATAACAGGATCTTTATGACACATTAAAACTAATCCAATTGTCCATGGTCATAGAAATGCTTATTGACATAACCACCTTTAACCCTTTTTTGACCCTAATTTTCCATTGAGTAAAGGCACCGAAATATAATTTATTCTACTATTTATTACAATCAAAATATAACAGCTGTCACGTCACGATTAAAATCCTTGTGATTATATTGACAAAAGCTGACTAAATTAGAACATTATAGTTTAATGACACCTGATTTACTTTAAAGCGTATTATTTTCAACTCCAAGATAGTGTGGGCTGCCACTAGTAGATTATAACTTAAACTATTAAAATCACAATTAACCTCAAATTATTGGCCTATTTATGCAATAACTAAAAATAAAAAATAAAAATAAAAACTGCGTTTAAATTTTTGCGGTTAACCCTTTGAAACGATATATTTAATTTTAATTGTTAAATACTTTAGTGAAGGGTTAAAGGTATCGTTTATTTTGACGGCGTCAGACGTAAATGACGTGTCAACGATTGCACCATAGTCTAGTAACCCTGGATCAATAAACATTCTTCTGTTTGTTCTCTTTTTGAAAGAAACAAGCTGGGATGACTAGGCATAACAATTATTATAGGTGTTTCACTATTTTTTGCAATTATGGTTAGTTTTATAATTAGAGATGAGAGTTCGTAATAAATAATATAAATATCACCTTTAATTAGTTCACCTCAAAGAAATGTTTTTATTTATTTATTTAAGAACAATTTTCCCACCAAAATCTCGCATTATTTCAGGGATTTTTCGCGCCTTAATCCCACATTATTATATAACCCTTTCCCTGCCCAAACCACGCGTCGTTATATATTCCTAATACTAATTACCATGGAAATTTACCTAAGTAAGGAGGACTATTTTGAATATATAGTTTTAAAATAGAGAACCTCAACGGGGGACCCTAGTTTCGTTTACGAATGTATTTATGGCAATTTAATGAGGAGGTCCCTATGATAAAATTAGCATAAATTTTGGATCTTATCCAACATCACTTCGACGCTAAGTTCAAAGACCAATTTGACGCGCTTCCTCTATAACTTGACAATATTTATGTTTTGTAAAAAAAAAAAAAAAATACCCTACATTTGTAAAAGTCGTTTATAGATACAAGATTATTTATCCCATTACATCAACTACATCATAAAATAAAAAAGAAAATTTGAGATATGGGAACGCGACCTTAAAAATAATACGTCATTTTTCCGTTATATGATTGGTTAGACAGCACGTGCGGAAAGAATTTAGCGTGGCTACGTCGGTCGTAATGACTTTTTTGTTTTGACCGAACTCGTGGGAACATACGTCGTATTTAAATAAATATAAGCTTTATTTTCTTTATTTGAAACTCTCACGCTATACTAGCTATACTAAACGAAAGGATTAAACTATAGCGATCTATATTTTTGATTCATAGCTAGTACGACGAAAAATGATGACGTATTTTTGGTCATTTTATTATGAGTAATGAAAGGGGACAGATGTGTCAAGGTTTGATTGACTCTCTTGGAATTGCCTCATGCAAAGCTATATACTTGTCTTTTCATTTGATTTTTTCAAATGAAGTATTTACTTCAAATGGGAAATGATTAAATGTATTTAAGTAGTTTAATACTTGATTAATTATAAAATCCTGTATTTAAGTGGTAATTAATTATGACGTATTGTCGGTCATTCATCATATTATGACTCATTTAGGGGACAGATGTGTCAGGGTTTGAATCTCGTGAAATTGACTGATACAAAGTTACTCGCGTTTTAATTTTAATTAAGATAATTAAATATATTTAAGTACTAACTCATTATGACGTATTGTCGGTCATATTATGATTACTCATTGAGGGGACAGATGTGTCATGGTTCAACTCTCATGCAAAGCTACTTTTTGTGATTTTATTTTATATTCAAATTAATTAAGAATTTGCTTTGGAAAATAGTTAAATATATCTAACTAGTAACTGAATCGCTTATCTCGAGATAAAGAAACGTTGTTTAATTAATGGGAAATCAGTATGAATACATTAATATATGATAAGTCGGGGTTTTGTGATACGAACTGGGAATACCTGGGATTAATTGCTTTGGGGGAATTTCCTATCTAACCTTGTAAAGACAAAAGAAACAAATTCTTCCTAAATTTCCCATAGAGATTATTGTAAATTAGTGTTAATATTAGTCCCATAAGAAGATTGCCACAATTTACAGAAGAAATTTAAATATCTTGAGTTTAAGATATATTTATTTAAATTATTTATTATTTAGAAATTGATAGAGTCTTTCGAAGATAAACAAACGTGTTTCTTGATTTCATTTAATTGCAATTTGAAACGTGACTCAGTTACTAATTAAGTATTTTAAAAAATTAAAATAAGAAATAGTAAACAAGCTGATAAATTTTAATCTTAATTACATTTTTGATGATGATGTGATGAGTACAGACGTCTCAGAGGAGATTTATCTAAATTACCTTTTTGGTGAAAAATTTAATAATAAATATTCCCATAGGATTTCCTATAGGTTTTTAAATCTGAGAAAGTGTAGATGTATTTATTATTTAATAACTTAACTTTAATTTAATTCACTTTTGTTCTGACATAAGTAATAATACGTTTTCTTACGGTTTTATCACGTGATCAAAGATACCACTTATAGACTAAAAAGCAAAGAAAATTCTTAATCTTAACCAAACAAACAATAGACGGAAAGGAAATAACAATATTTGAATAAAAAATATTTGACATATCTTTCCGGTGATTATTACTTGTCCATTCAACTAAACCGAATAGAAATAATGCATTTGCATATTTGACAAGAATAACTATGTCCCTGTCCTTAACTTAATTACGCCTATTATAGTGAACAAAAAAATTAATATTAGACTGAAAAACTCCCCTAAAATAAAAATTTGAAATAAAAAATAAAAATTATAAAAAAAAATTCCTTCCAACTCTTGACCCTAATGAAGCCAAAAAAATCCTTAATTATTTTTAGTTAATTATATTAACGTAGGCCGAGTATGTAAGTTTATTTATAACAATCGGTTGACTTTGTTTAAAAATAAAAAATAAATTAAATAATTATTTAGGTTAAAAATTACCCCACACTTAAATTCTTTAATTTTTTCTCTTGTGCAATTAGATTCTACGGTATTTAAAAAAGGTGTTTCCCCTCTCTCTGTCGCTCATTTACTTCCGACAAAAGAGCTTAATTACATAATTAAATTGACATAATACGTAAGGACTCCTGAACCCAAAAACCCCAGACCGTGAAATAGCTCTAAATTCGTTGTCGGCTTTGAAGTATAGCATCATCTGAAGTTGAAATATACCTTCGTTTCCATGGAAACCTTAAAAGTTAATCGGCTTAAAAGATTTGTTTCGTCAATGAGATTTAAAGAGATTTAGGTAGGGGAACCAAAATTATTTAATACCTTTACATTGTCTACCCGAACCCCTCAGACTTAAGGTCAATTGAGGTCGATTAATTACATAATAATCCAATATTGTATTATATATGTATGTAACTTGAAGTAAAGATAGAAAAAATACAGGGTGTTCGGAAGAAAAAAGTGGTTGCACCGAAGTACAGTGTGTTCTATAGAGTAATTTCGGTTGAGAGGGGGAGTGAACTGTGTATCCCCTACGTTAGGGGCAACTTTGTACTAGAGAATACTATTTGCCCCCGGAAGGGAAGGGGAGGGGGGATATCACTAAAGTAAGAGATAGAGGGTTATGACGTTGCCGTATATGGGAAAGAAATTACTCTATGGGTAATAAATTTTGTGTCGAAAATGTAACTTCGATGACATATTGCCCTACCTTACGAGTTATGACAATGTTCAGTGTTTTACGGATGACCCATCAAGTTAATAAATAGAGTAATATCTTTCACATATAAGGCAACGTCATAACCCTCTATCTCTTACCTTAGTGATATCCCCCCTTCCGAAGGCAAATAGTATTCTCTAATACAAAGTTGCCTTCAACGAAGGGGATACACAGTTCACTCCCCCTCTCTACCGATATTACTCTATTAGAATTACTTAAATTTAATTTAAGGGGCCATCCATAAAATACTTCAATCGTAACTTGTAGGAAAAAATGTCATCGAAGTTACATTTTCGTCTCAAAATTCATTTCCCATAGAACCCGCTGTACTTCGGTCTTATGACCCTGCCTTTACGGATGACCCCTCAAGTGATTAAATTAGAATCATCCATAAAATACTTCAATCGTAACTTGTAGGAAAAAATATGCCATAGAAGTTACATTTTCGTTTCAAAATTGATTTCCTATAGAAGTTACCCGCTGTACTTCGGTCTTATGACCCTGCCTTTACGGATGACCCCTCAAGTGATTAAATTAGAATTACTTAAATTAAATTTAAGGGGTCATCCATAAAATACTCCAATTATAACTTGTAGGAAAAAAAATTGATAGAAGTTACATTTTCGTCTCAAAATTGATTTCCCATAGAAGTTACCCGCTGAACTCCGGTCCGGTCCAACCACCCTTTATTTTTGTAACACCCTGTATATATTTGAAATAAACAAACGTAAAGTAAAACTCAAAAGTAAATGCGTAGGGGTATAGGTGTATATAAATAAATATATTAATTAGGTATTGTAGAGATATTAAAATAGATCACACGTGGGTTTGTAAACAGTCTTTAGTAAAAGGGCCTTTTACGGTGCTCTGCTCCATTACGAAAAGGCGAAAAACTGGCTGGTTAGGGTTTGGTTCGAATTACGTAATAATAATAATAGTATAACTCGAGGAACCTGAGGCTACGTGATACCTTTTTAGTCTATGTGGCAAGGCTTAAGACAGTCATAACAAAACCTTTAACGTACAGTCACAAGTACGCCCGTCTTATGTTACACTGAATGAATGAATGAACTCGTGCTCCCACGTAGTATATACGTACTCTAAATAACGTTTCAGTATCTTGTTTTTTATTTTTCCCCCAAGCTTTTCCTGCAGTGTAGAACAAGGTTAACTGGGATAAATAATGACACTCAAATACTATAGACCCCATTTTGTGTTATTTCAGATTCATACGGTTTCGTTATTTAAATTAAATTAAAATTAAATTTAAGAAATGTATACGGAAAATTTAGTTCAGCTACTTTTCTTTAAATTGTTTGTTGGTAATTGTATACGCCTTGCCTTTCTGGCCTTAAGTATAGAGAGTCTTCAGTTGTGGGAGGGGAGCTACGAATTGTGAGATAATTTACATGACCATATTGGTGAGTGGTTAAATGGCGCTGGAGGAAAGCTGAAACCCACCAATATGGCTGCCAGAATCGAGATAAGACTTAGGAGGGTCTGACGTAGTATTCATCCAACTGAAAAGTCTCTATAGAGCCTGCACTGAACTTTTTTTTTTTTTTGAAGTAACACTCTACATACATAGTTTTCAGACTAGAAGGATTGATACCATGTACACCAGGATTCCAGGCTACTTGGCGGACAAAGTGCAGCAAAAGGTAGCCTCGCCTCTTGGTGTAAATGGTATTCATCCTCCTAGTCTGAGTGCTGTGTATGTTAGCCACTGTCAGTGTTGGGCAAATCGCGAATGACGTTGTACTACCAAGCGGGGGAAATTCGGTGAATAATCGAAAAATTCGTTAAGCCCACCACTGGCCACTGTATAGTCTGTTACTACGAACTTTCTCGTGACGTCACACCCTCCTATCTCTTACCTCGGTATTGGCGGCCATTTTGGAAGTCGTCAGCTGAGACTACCAATATTGATGTCACGTCAATATTGGTAGCTCCTCCCCTCTCAATACCACTCTATAGCCTTGGATCCCTGTTGGGTTCTGTACAATCTTAGCACCTTGGGAACCACACGGAGTAAGGCAAAATGAATTATTATTTTTTTCGCTCTTGTTGGCTTGTTTATAAATACCCTTTTTTATTAAATTAAATTAGATTAATGAATGAATGAAATTAAGTTTATCTTGACCGCCCTTGCATTCGAATAATGACCATTCATCGTACAACAAAAAGCTTGGGCTTTAATTTAGACACCAGCCAGTTTAATTTACGATCGCCACCATTTTAGGACCACCCAGTTGTTCTTATTTTGGGTGGGGCGTGGGAAATGTTATCCAAATTTCTCGTTGACAGGCATCTAATATCATATCATCTGTATCGCTATTTTTGATACCGCGGTTAAGTCATAGACGTTACGGGCCTTTTTCCAAGGTCTGGGTCAAATTTATATATATATATCAAGAAGCGATATCTAGTTTACTAGGGAGAAGGTATAAATTCGCCACATTTCTAGCTTTATCTCCAGCCCAAACGTATAGTAGGTCCGGAGTTAATCCCCGTCGCTTCTAAATTACAACCAGCATCTCATTGGTTCTTGAAAACTCACGTCAGCGCGACGCGAATGACGAAAATTATGTATTTTCCGACTGAGGAGAGTGTAGCGAAATAGCCCGGCGGCCTCCTTTTACGTCCCCCCTTGTATTTTGAAAGGGGGACTGGGACTATGGGGCGCGAATACCTAGGCATCTTATACCTTCTCCCTAATAAATTAGATATCGCTTCTTGATATATATACACCTTGTACAATTTTTGGGGGTTTGTGTTGAGAATAATGGGTATACTTTGATAGCTTGTATTTTTTTTTTTTTTTTTTTTTTGAGTGAGGTGGTTTTTTTAGGCAGTCACACCCTATCTTGAAAAGGTTATTGAACTACAATATATATGATGAGTTGTTAGAATAGAACATACTCTAGATTGTAGATTTATATCGAATTTCAAATATGGTAAGCATTTATAAAAAAACTCAATAAAAAAATTCCGTTTTAAATCGAATTTTTAACTTTTATCACGTATTGGAAAAGTACCCAACTTCGCAAACAACAAAATTTTTGTGTCTACCCTGCATAGTTTAAATATATGACGTGTGTTGTTGAGTTCAGAATGGTTTTTAAAAGGGTTGTTTGTTATCATTGCAGTTCATGTGCCTTTTACAATATAGTGTCAATTAGGTCACGTGATTTATAGAAAAGTCACTTGATTTGGAGTATTTTTTAAATTGGCGCCAGATTTAGTAAAAAAATAAAATTGGCGCCAGATTTAATAAAAAAATAAAATTGGCGCCAGATTTAATAAAAAAATAAAATTGGCGCCAGATTTAATAAATATAAAATTGGCGCCAGATTTAATAAAAAAAATAAAATTGGCGCCAGATTTAATAAAAAAATAAAATTGGCGCCAGATTTAATAAAAAAATAAAATTGGCGCCAGATTTAATAAAAAAATAAAATTGGCGCCAGATTTAATTAAAAAAAAATTAAATTGGCATGAGACGATATTAATTTTATAAAATCATCTACGAAATAAATTAAAAAAATAACAGCAATAAAAATATTAATTTCATAAACTGTATTGCGCAAACATTGCGTAATTTGTTTTGGTAATTAAAAGAAATACATGTCTTTGACCCCAAACTTGACCTATATTGAAATAATCTTCGCTGGGACTAGGGCCAAGATATGCCTTGTGCCAAAATCAACATAAAATCGCAATATGGTTTGCCAAGAACGTCATGTTCGTCGAATCATATGCAAATTAAACTTAAAGCCATAATTACCATCTCAGTAGAAATAAGGCAAGGAAAAAGAATGAATTCTTTAAACTTCTTTAAAAAAAAAAGAAAAGAAAGAAACTAAACAAAGAATAAGAAAATCTTACTACACGACATAATAATTTATGTTCTTTGAGAAGTGAGTTTTTTGACAAGCCTTTCAAATGTTCCCTAATATTAAAAATAAAAAAATTGCTTAAACTTAACCGCGAATCGTGATTAAAGATTTTTGCTCTCTTGACCAAAACCCACTACCACCACCACACTGCTGGACTACACCCCAAAAATTATACCCGCCTTTTGTAGAATAGAGTTAGGGTTAACGTTGTACCAACATTCTTAAAAAACGTGTAATCCTAAAAAGCGGATAATCCAATACACTCACTCCCTTGTCAAAATGTTTTTAAAATTTTAAACAAGATACCGCGTATAAAATAGAAATTATATTCCCTTCAATGTACAGACATTTTTACAATTTCCATAAACCGATTTTTTTAAAATAAATAAATAATTTTAAAACTTGTCGTGAAATTAAAAATAATAAAAAATAAAAGAAGGAACTTGTTTTAAACTTTTGACATTTAAATTTTAAGCCGGATTTACACGTATATCCCTTCGATATAACAACGGTTTTACTGAAATTAGTTTACAATTGCGTAAATGTGGTTTTATAATAAGAATTTCCACATTACACGCAAAACGTTCAAACAAAAACCTTTACTAACTTTTGTCTAAATAAAATCTAGAATTCTAAAGAGAAATTTATCTTTTCTTTATTCTTAAATTAATGAAGAATAAATATTTATACCGTGAATTAAATTAAACAGGTAACCTTATTCAAAACACACAACAATAATATTGAGGTACAATTAACAACAACGTGTTAAAAAGGGCGAAATTTTTTAAATAAAAATCCCAGTTTTTTATTTATTATTTAAAAAAATACGTGAATTAGGTGAAATGTTATATATCATAAATTTATTTTTTAAAGGGTTAGTGAAGTATCGTGATTTTGTAATAAGATAAAAATCAAGGGCTAATATATCACTAGAGATAAAACAAAATGCTTCATTTTATTTTAAAGGTTTTTAGCTTAAAAATATTTAAGGGAATATTACTCAAAATATGTGCTAAGAGATTATACACTATATAACAATGTGCTAAGAGATTATACACTATATAACAATGTGCTAAGAGATTATACACTATATAACAATGTGCTAAGAGATTATACACTATATAACTATGTGCTAAGAGATTATACACTATATAACTATGTGCTAAGAGATTATACACTATATAACTATGTGCTAAGAGATTATACACTATATAACAATGTGCTAAGAGATTATACACTATATAACAATGTGCTAAGAGATTATACACTATATAACTATGTGCTAAGAGATTATACACTATATAGAAATGTACTAAGAGACTATATGCGGTATATAACAATGAGCTAAGAGACTATATACGATATATAATTGCGCTGTAAACATATTTCGACAATATGTTCTGATAAACATATTGAGAGGCCCAGAAAGACTGACTCTCTACGTTTATAAAGGATTTCTTTGTAAACGTGCTTGTCAACACGTTGACATTTATATCTGACCCCGTTTATTTGACATACAGTTGAATGTAAGATATAGATACACTTTACCTAGATTTTCCAAAATATATAAATATATATATATGGGAAAATTTACCCATGATGCCTCGCTACATTAACAATATACGCGTCAATTTATGTTGTTTAAAAGGGGTATCACGTATTAATCACGACAAATTAACGTGAAACCATTGATTTCTTTCTTTTTTTTTCTTTTTTCATATTTAGTTCAGTTTATTTCATCTTTCAAGCTAATCAAATAAAACCGTAGATTTTAGTTAAACACGGAATAAGTAGGCGTTAATCTTGCTTTGAACTTACAGCATTGGAAGGGATCTAAATTAACATTGAATTGTATTGAATTATCATACATTTCATGACTGAAAGTAGTCTATAAATTTGACCCGGAAATGTATTTTTTTTATTGCAAACATTATTGACAGTTTATTCACGTCCACAAACATTAAATTCATCTCAGTTACAGTTTGCAATTATGTTAAAGCTACAGTGTAATTAGATTTTAAAGGTAATTGAGTATTATGCTCGTATTTTTTTATTGAAAACTTGATTTGAAATTAACCCTTTTTTCTGTTTGAAATTACGTCTTAATCGAGTTTTTTTAGGAAATTTTTTGTTGTGGTTTAAAAAAAATATATTCACCTGTTTAAGTGGGACGTACGAGGATGTTTAATAACATTTTATTTGAGTTTAAATGACAAATATCATAGATTAAACATCGTCTGAAAAAAAAAATACGTTTCCTGGATTGAACTTAATTTAGTAAAAGTTGATTAACTTGTGCTCTTATTTATCTAGGACAATGTTTCTAGTATCGTTAGATAAAGGGCAATTAGAGCTATCATATACTCAAGGGATTTTCAATAGAAGTGTTATTAAGCTAGGGTTATGACCTTTCAAAGTTGAGGTCAATTTACTTTTATCTTTTTGCTCTCAAAGTTTAATATCGCGATCCCTGATTGGTGTAAACCAATGTTTATATTATCGTTATAGAGAGGACAATTGGGAGTTTCATATATTCAAGGGATTTTCCTTTAAATTTTAAACAAATAGAGTTATGACCTATCAAAGTTGGGGTCAAATTTTGAGATTGATTTTAAGTATCATCTATAAAACCCTCTAGGAATTTTCCAGGAATTAACCTTAGTCACGTTGATTATTTAGAATTAAATGAACTAATGACCTTTCAAAGTTAGGGTCAAATTTTGAGAGTCAAAAATATTTAATTTCAAAGTTTAATGAGAGTCAATTTCAAAGTTTAATATTTTTGCCTCTGATTGATAAAGACACAAGTTTTAAGTATCATCAATAAAGCCCTCAAGGAATTTTCCAGGAATTAACCTTAGTCACGTTGATTATTTAGAATTAAATGAACTAATGACCTTTCAAAGTTAGGGTAAAATTTTGAGAGTCAAAAATATTTAATTTCAAAGTTTAATATTTTTGCCCCTGATTGATAAAGACTCAAGTTTTAAGTATCATCTATAAAAATCTTTAAGGAATTTTCCAGGAATTAACCTTCCTTAGTCACGTTGATTATTTAGAATTAAATGAACTAATTATTTTAATTAAAATATTCCCATGGTTCTGCCCGGGATCGAACCGGGGACTTCTTGCGTGTAAAGCAAGCGTGATAACCACTACACCACAGAACCGGTTGTAGAGTTTCTTCGTCTACGAAGGTTTTAAGTGTACGCATCTAGATCGCAATTTCTCCAATCGATATTTCCCGGGGGAGAGTAAGAGGGAGGGTCAATTCGTCTGGGGGTCTAGGTTTCCTTACAAGACTTCTTTTACCCGATATGAAAACCTCCTACAATATTGTCAATTTCAACACGTTGTGCAATGCAATCAATACGTAATATAGTGGATATTAAATGAATAAATTAATCAATTGTTTAAGAACTGCGTAGCAAAAAAAAAAATTATAGAAAGTACCTTGAAGAGTCATACTTTTAATTCCTTATCAATTAAAGTTAATCCTTTAGATTAAAAGTAACTATATCATACCTAAGATGCCCTTATCAAATTGATGGAACTCCAAGCCATTGTCTTATTATCTAAAAACTATAATAATGACCTTAATAAATGGGGTCAGAATATGTGTATATCATTTCTTTCCGCGCGCGCTTGTTTGGAGGGATACTTGCCCAAATTTTATACATTTATTTAAACAAACAATGAACTAAATTTGTGGAAGTATCCAACTCCTCCATTAATTAGCACCCATATTTTTTTATCTAAGATATATTTTTTTATATATATATTGTGGGACGAGCGTGTGACCGATTACGTGAAAGTGTATAAAAAAAGTGAAACCTCCCGCAGATGTTCTAGGGTAGATAGATACTCGTGAATTGGTGACACTTGAAGAACGAACATCTTTCAGTTTCAGGAAAAAAAATAAAATAGAATATTCATTCTTCACTTGTTAATATTATTATCGTGAGATTAAAACAGGTGTATTTCAATTTTAAACCACTTAGGTTACAATTTATAAAACAAAAAAAAACAAAAAATAAAATAAAATTGAGCAACGTTTATTTTTCGAGTACTCTTCAATTTGAGTGCCTTTCTTTAAGAGATAATGAAGTTTTTAAAAACACAATAATTATATTCCTACTTAGAAATCGTGAATAAGCCTTTATTTATTTATATATCATGAATAAATTCGTTGTAAATTAATTAACAGTAATTGCTGCTCAAATATATTAGATAGATTTTAAAATTTTCTTTAAAAACGTCACAGAAATTCATTGGTCTATTTTTCTGCAAAATTCATATAGATTCATTGGTCTATTTTTTCTTGAAAATTCATATAGATTCATTGGTCTATATTTTCTGCAAAATTCATATAGATTCTTTGGTCTATTTTTCTGTTAAATTCACGCAGATTAATTGATCAATTTTTCTGCAAAATTCATATAGATTCATTGGTCTATTTTTTTCTGCAAAGTTCCTTTAGATTCATTGGTCTATTTTTTGCAAAACTCACGCAGATTAATTGGTCTATTTTTCTGCTAAATTCACGCAGATTAATTGGTCTATTTGTCTGCCAAAATTCACACATTAATTGATCTATTTGTCTGCCAAAATTCACATAGATTCATTGGCCTATTTTTCTGCCTAAATTCACAAACACAAATTCATGGATAATTTATATTAAATTCATAATAAATCCGCCCCTATTCTCGAGTAAATTAGCATTCTTTCTAGACAAGTAACTTTAAACACGATTAAAAAAAAAACCTTTACCACCACAACCACCATTTTTTTTTCTTTCAATAGCCGTGATGGTGAAAATTTTATTATTTAAATTTTTTTTTTATTTTTTAGTAAAAACTGGATACGTCTTACCTTAAGATGTCTTTTACCCCTCGGGATAACCTTGAATGCCCAGCCAATAATGACGTAGCAAAAAAATAAAAATTAATTCACCCCTATCTACCTTAGAAACAAATTTGCTTACTCAAATATAAAAATTAAAAATATATGAAAAGAAAATAATAATAATTTTTGATAATTATATCTATTTATTTATTTAAATGAAACCTAACGATTTTGGTGTCAGAGGTCATAATCCCACTAACGCTCTCAGCTATAACTTAGCCTATTCAATAATTAATTATGTTTTATAGTTTCTTTAATTAAAAACATTTTAAAGGTTTGATAACGAATCCTTATATAAAAAATTCCATCCATTATTGTAGGTCAAAGGTTAGGTCATCAATTAGTCCAAACTACTTCATCAATTTCTTCGTTAAAAACAAACTGAAATTAAATCACACTTGGTGTCGGATTAATTAATTTAGGTTTGTTAAAACGAAGCCTTATTTCAAAAATCCCATCTATTATTGTAGGTCAAAGGTTAGGTCATCAATTAGGCCAATTTCATCATTTAAAACAAACTGAAATTAAATCAGACTCGGTGTCGGAATAATTAATTTGGGTTTGTTAAAACGAATCCTTATTTCAAAAATCCCATCTATTATTGTAGGTCAAAGGTTAGGTCATCAATTAGGCCAAACTAAGTCACCAATTTCGTGATTAAAAACAAACTGAAATTAAATCACACTCAGTATCGGATTAATGTATTTAGGGCCTTGGTTTAAAATAAAGCCTATGTTTTAAACTTATCTATGGGGCCCTGGGGGAGCCCCTTAATCCCTGCTTGATGACATGACGTCATCATGTATATCCCGGAAATAGGTTAAGGGAAATGCAAACGACACAATATTTCAGCATATATTTTTTTTACCTAAAATTATGTAAGAGAAGGAATAAAAAAAAATAAATATATATTTTCTTAAACATGACGGTCATAAATATTTATTATTCGACGAATTAGGGTTAAGAGGAAATAATTAGTAAGTTCATTAGGCCTAAATACAAGCTATATACGTTAACCATTATACATTCTGAGAGAAATGTGACGTAACACTAATGGAATTCACTAAATTCTCTCTCACTCTGTTCTTTGGCAAGGGGAATAAAACTATGAATGTGAATTTTGGGAATCGTGGGACCTTTTTATATCTCGACTCCCTCCTCGAATTTTAACCCTTTGACACTATATATATATATATTACACTTTAATATCAGAGTGAGGTTTAAAATATAAAAGCAAAAAAAATTGCCGGAAGTAGGCTTAGGAAGAATGAAAGAAAGAAAAAAACGCCCCCATCTTGAGACTTCAGTAAGTTAAAAAAAAAACCAAAAAAAAAACCACGACTTCTAAGTCTTTTATGGGGGTATTAATTATCCTTGCTTTATTTCTTATTAATTTATAGTAGTCAGAATTAATCACTTTGATAATCTGATATGGTTTTAATATACATTTAATGACGTAATGTACACGTAAAGCCATTATAGACTTAGCCATTCTCGCAATTTTTAGAATTTGGGAGTTAAAATTAAGTTTATCACGCTTGTTTAATTTATAAAATTTATTAAAAATCATTTAGTGACTTAAATCTCATAATTTATAAATTTTTGAGACTTTAAAATGTTTGTAATTTAGGTGTTTTAATTGGCAAAACGTTTAATTTAAACACTTAACTATCTGAAAAAACGATCTCTAATTTGATCTTTTAGCACTTTGTAGTCATCGTGGTCTTAGAAATTCTCACGGTATATTATCGTAATTTATAATTACGCGTTTAAAATCTAATGCTAATTAGATTCTTTTTGGGGATCTACGCCTTTTAATGTCAATTTTAATTCACAATTAAAATGGTTTCTCTGTCCGAGTCTGTCAATGTTTTTTAAAGTTTTTAGACTTTTGGTTTTTTTTATGTTCCGGTTGATTGACCGTGCGCTTCAAAAGACCGACTTTTTATAAAAAAAAATATTCCACGATTTTATAATGATTTTTTTCACGTACTTTTACTTTAAATTGCTTAAACTTTCTCTGTCTGATCTGTCATAATTTAAAATTAATGTATTCCTTAATTGCATAATAATAATTTGGCGAAAAGAAAAATAAAAATAAAATTTGAATATTTTTTTTTAAATATTTAAATGTAGAATTTAATTTCATCAGGGATAGATAGACTTAAAAAAGTCTATCTATCCCTGATTTCATGAATTAACCTTGATACATTGTACTTAATATTAATGTTTACATTGAACGATTTAAGCCTATTTTAAAAAAGATACTTGATAAGATAAATTTTGAACTTCGTCATTTAACAAATAAACGAAATAGACCAAAAGTAAATATTGTTCTAAAACTAAAGGGCTACTAACTGTCAGATTAAAATAATACGTAGGACTTTAACCACTATCAGTTGTATCAAAAGATACTTATTGACTAACTTTCGTAAATAGAAGTTTATCTGTAAACTGTCGAAAGAATTGTACATATTTAAATTTAGTTCGTTTTCCCACCCCAGGAAATTGGGAAACAACCCGCTGAGAGAAGGGGCTAAACCCTCCATCTCTCGTTACAAAAGCCCCAAGAACACTGGAGTCAAAATCTTTGAAGAAATCCGCAGCTGTTATCAAAAAAAAAATTCATTTCTTATCCTAGCAAGGAAAACGCGCGAAAAAAACCGCGGGTATCTCTAGCTTGTGCCCCATGCTGGAAGCACGTGAGTCCCTTTTACGTTTTACTAGTTTTGTAATGCCAAACGTACGTGAGGGGAGTGAATACGCTCCCCTCCATTGGCCCACCAGCGTTCTAGCCGGTTTTCTTAAACCACGCCTCGACATTTTCCCGCCAGAAACGACCGCGTCACTACGACGCGCGAGTTTCCCGGAACATGATCGGGCGCCGGACAAAATAGTCCTCGCGGTGTTTCCCGTTTTTCGTTTAAATACGCTCTTTCAAGCGCGATAAATTGATTAAAAATTTGATGTAAGTTAAGGGCAATTATTATTCTTAGTTAAATAGGGTGTTTAAATCGTAAATAGGCTTAGCTCAGTGCGCAGTGCGACGACGCTATCCAGGGAGACTTTACGCCACGAAAGCGGGCGGATTGATACCCGGCGAGAGAGATTTCCTCTCTCTCCTCTCTCTCACACTGCGCGGGGAGATAGGGGAATACATCGCAGTTCACTGTTGTAATGCAGTACGCTCGGCGCTCGGTTCGTAAGCTTGAATATGGTGGTGATTCTTACCGAAGGATTACCGCGATTCGATTTTTGTCTAAATCTACATTTCTACACGTTAAAACTTGTCGTTGGAAATATCCCTGTATTTGGTGAGTTTTTATAACGTTATTTTAATCGCGGATGACCGAGGCCTAGTAGAGGGAAAGCTTCCTACGTAGGCACGGGATAAAAAATGTCGGGTTTGGCGCCAATCTCAGACACACGTCGCCAACTCTCTCGCGCTCATGCCGGTTCCGTCAGAGTCATGCCGTCGATTTTTAAAAGGGCGTTTTTGCTTTAGTGACTTTGGCATTCTTTCAATAACAAAAGTTCATAACTGGCCGCCGTATTTATAGTGGATTTATAATCCCAATGTTAATTAACAGTAATAGTTAATAAAAGTTAAAACAATTTAAGCGTTATATTATACCCGAAATTTAGATTATAGCCAGAATACTATAATATAAAGTTAGTTATTTATTGGCATTGCGGATAAACAGTAAAATGCACTTAATATATACTGCATATATCATAGTTAAACTTAAAGCAGATGTCATTAACACAAGGTTGTAAGTGCGAAACTTTCGTTTTAGAAAATATTTTTTATAGTAATGGCACTTTGCGCGATTTTACTATTGGAATGTGTTCTTATAAAGCATGGAAGGTGCCTCTTTTATTTAATCCCCCGCGTAGTCAAAAAAAAGTGTCCATGTTCCATTTTATGGATCCATTTTTTCTTCTATTCAGAGTAAGATTAGGCCTAAATTCATTTTATATTCGCGGGACCTTAACTAAAATTTTAGGCCTTTTTTAAAAGTCTCTATGGGCGGGAAAATCAGCCCCCGGGGGGGGATAAACCTTTAACGGAGAACGGGGAAAAAAAGAGAGATGCTATTGAAATATTTTAGGCTTGGGGGAAACTCGCTTGGGGGTAGGAATAGTTGCAATCGAGGAGGGAGTAGACAAACTAAACTTCTTCATTGGCTTCCATACGGACCGTACATTTTCAAAACGGGCTAGTTTCCCGGCAGCCCTAGCTCTATCTCACCTTTAAAGCTTTCGCCAAAAAGAGATAGTAGAATTAAAGGTCCAAGCCTAGTCTCTCTCTCTCTCTTGTGCCCAGTAGCTGAGAGCGTAAACGTCCCTGAAACTATGTGACGTAGGCACTTTTTTATTCGGAGTTTGGCTTTCCTTGAACCTGTCGCGGGGGATAAAACTTCGCGGCAAAATCTACGCGCCAAATTTTTTTTATCTCGCGCTCGCTGTAAAGGCGGGAAGTTCTACGCTAGCGCGAGTCGATCTCCCGCCAAATTCTCGTTCTCCATCTCTACGCGCCCTTCTACGGATATATTGAGCAATAAGCTTAGCTGACTCACTAGTGGCGCGCCACTTTTTCCTTGCGCACGCCAAAAGGCGGGAAAAAAGATTCTCCATTTGACAGCGCGCTAAAAACGCACGCGGAGGAGAGTAGAGTTTAAATAGCTCGTGAACGGGGCTCCACGCTGGATTTTTGCGCGTGGATTACAACGCGTGTTACTAGGAGACGGTTTTTATAGTCTGTCGTATCGCGAAGACTTTGGCGCCAGATTTGTTCCTCTTGATGGATATTTTAGTTTTATTATTGGTGTTTAAATAGGTATGCTTTCGTTTTTCTTTTTGTTATTGGTTTCCGAGTTTGTTTTCGTAACTCCGTGTTAATGTTGGTCCGATTTTAAACTAAATTTGGCGCATTTTAAAGAACACGTACCACCGGAATTAATGAATATATTTTCCTTCAAATATTTCACAACATTCTGAGACCCAATAAAATATTTATTTTTTTATTTTATTATAATTGCAGTCGGCACCTCAATATCTGAATAAACAATCCGATAAATCTGAATTTAAAAACCTTCTAAACTTGGAAAACTTAGAAGAAAACAAATCCAAAGCAAATCGTTGGTCCAACAGTATTCCTGAAAACGGAGACGGACCATAAAGCATTACGGATTGAAGAAAAATATCCCAAGATGCATTTAAGCGGCGGAGGCGGTGGTATATTTAGTAACATGGAATTAAATAGCCATCATCATCGCTTTGAAGACTTTGAAGACGATCCCGAAGTCAAATTCAACCCTGAAGACGCGGACATGGTCAAAGTCTACGATTACTACTTGAACGAAAACGCGAGTTACGAGAATTCCGTCAACCCGGCTAAGACGACTGTAATAAAAAGTGAATTCCCTAGTAACTTAACGGCGACAACCCCGGATGAGGACATTTGGAAGAAATTCCAATTACTGCCTACCCCGCCACGTTCTCCCAGTCGCGATTCCTCCAACAATTTAGAACTTCTGGACGACATCACGGACTATTTTTCCAACGCCGGTGATTGTTTGGAATATTTTACCGAATATTTAGACAGTGACGTCTCGACGGTCAATTCGAACGGTGTTAGTGGTAGTCCAACGGGGACGAGTACTTTAGCGACGGCGCTATCCCCGTGGCCCTCGAAACTCAAAGTGAAATGGGACCTTCTTCACGATTGTATGTGGTCCGGCAGATGCGCCGATAGTTGTAAACAAAAAGACAATACCGTCGAGAAAGCTTTACCCTGGACCGATTTAAGTCCCAGTTTAACCGATTGGTGCGGATTATTCGAACAACCCGCTGATGGATTTTCTTGTACCGGTAACGTCTTGGACGCGTCCGGGGAGGCCGATAGTCCGGTGGCGCCTTTAGTCTCGCCTTTGTTACCCGTGGTCCCCGAAGTTGAAAGAGACGTTAAGCCTTTGCTAAAACTCTTGGAAGATGAAGATAGCAGCGGCGACGTCGTTCAAGCCGGTTTAACGCCGTACACGCCACTCAGCGACCATTGCTACCATCAAATTATTTCATCTCCCGTTTCAGTCAGACCGGTCTCGACTGTCCGCGAAGACGGAGCCGCGCTTAGGAACTCTTCATCCGTTTGTGGCGCTAATAACAACCACCTACATAATTCATCTTCTGTCAAAATTGAGTTGAATATTGGAGATTTTCTCGGAGCCAACAGAAGAAATATCATCCTAAGTGATACGCCTTCTGATTCCGGTGAGTTGTTGTAAATTCTTCACTATTTTTCGCGAGTTTTGTCATGCGATAAGCTTATTTGTATTTTGTCTTTGGGATACCGGTACCAACTTTTAATTATTGGCTTCTGAAGACACTTCTCAGTTGCACTTTCTATTGCAATTTGTTTTTTATTTAACTTACCAATTTTTATGATGCACTTGTTATTTCCCTTTATTCTGGTATTTAATTTATACCATTATCCCATTATTGACATTTGTATAGATAATAATTTTATTTAAATAATTTTCGAAAGTAAAGCTGAATACATTTAGGCGTGGATTTTTAACGGAATTATTAATAACAATTTAACGGAAATTAAATATTAATAGTTCGTTCTCACTAAAGGGGGGGGGCTAGAAAAAATTCCTCCCCCTTCTCTTGGCTTTAACTTCAGTGTAGTGTTGTCAAGTTGGTCAAGCTTGCTTTTTCTCCAGTCTCTTGACTCATCAATGGCCTGGCAACACTGGGGGAGTGACAAAATGCCCTTTTAGTGTAAAATAGATTTATTCAACTAAAATGCATAGCAAATTCCCCTAATAGAGCTATTTCAGAGGGGGTAATGGCTACGTCACCAATGCTGTTTGCCCATAGAGAAAACCCTCACAAAATGTCCGCCCTACACTCAAAGGCAGGCCCAATTTTCATAGCAGACGAAATTTTTCCCCCACTGAAATAGCTCTATAGGGAGCTAACAGTTCTGACCCTGAAATGTCACACCCTTCTATCTCTTACTGGAGTTTCATCCCCCCTAACGGTTGGAAACAGTATTACTACGCGCAAAAATTCCAACCAGAGAGGGGCTTCGTGACGTCAGACTATCTCTTCCCCCTAGCCAGTTGTTAGCTCCCTATTGCATCTTGACTGTCATGTCAGTATCCCTTTAAATTTCGGTAATTTATAAAAAAAAATATGCAAAACCGAATATTCAAATTTTTCTAATTAAACAACTACGATGTTTTTATTGTCAAGTTATTGTCCGTTAACCGTACCATTCTCAGAATGTCACTGATATTTTAGAGGGGTTCGCGAGACTAGCTTTAAAGGGTTAAGGAAATGTTAGAGGCGAGTCTAGGGAGCAATTTTCTCCATCGATCTGCGCCGGTACACTGGCGCCGGCAAACTTCTAGGTCATTGTGCCAAAACCCTGGGAAGAGAGAGCGAGAGAGAGCTCTGGGAGCTGAAGCCTTGCACCAACTAACTCTTGGCTCTCCTCCGTCTCTCTCTAGTTCAGTCTGCCTTTCCGTCTAGAGTCTGATGGACCTTTAAAATCACCCCTCCCCCCATCCACCCTCCTCTGAGCTCAGTCTGTTGAACACACCCACGCATCTAATACAACACCCTGTACATCATTTTTAATATAATATAATATAATATGATATCGTTAGCGGTGGAAAATGTTAATTAGCTAGAATATAATGTAGGCCTACTGGCTTACTACTGTTAATTGTACTAGTAATATTTCAGGGTTCGTACACGACCTGGAAAAGTCAGGGAAATTGAAAATGGGCCTTAAAGGTCAGGGGAAAAGTCGGGGAAATTGAAAATGGGCCTTAAAGGTCAGGGGAAAAGTCGGGGAAATTGAAAATGGGCCTTAAAGGTCAGGGGAAAAGTCGGGGAAATTGAAAATGGGCCTTAAAGGTCAGGGGAAAAGTCGGGGAAATTGAAAATGGGCCTTAAAAGTCAGGGAAATTGAAAAATGGAATTTAGTCAGGGAAAACCTGGAAAAGTCAGGGAATTTCATTCCAAAAATTTTGTACGAACCCTGTATTTAGTGGGTGAAGGATTGGTCCCGGAAAACTTTAAAATTTCAGGGAATTTTGTAATGAAAATCTCGTGGGCATAGTTAGTATATACCATAGATATATATACGGGTCTAGATACACTTCCCCTCTGTTAGGCCCTTTAAAAAATGCGGAGGTGAGAACTAGCAGTCGACGCTTTACGGAGGGGGAATTAGATCCAAACGCCATCTATTGAGAGTTTCAAGAAACAAAAAAACGAAAAATTCGAATATGAAAAGAGCGGGAAATTCAAATTAGGCTTAACTTTTCAAATAGCTTTACGTATTTTTGATCTCCTTTATACGTGTAATTATGTTCTTAAGTGAAATAAATAGTTTTTACGTAAAAGAAGTAGTGTTTTTAATGAAATGTTAGTGAAATAAGGCATTAAAGATGGTTAACAGTTGTTCTTTCACACATTGTCATAATTTATCAACTTCTGGAAAGGAATATCTTTTTATAAGTATGATTAAAAGTTTGTTTACCACCTCGAAACCAAATAATAACATTATAACTAACAAATACAATTGCAAAGCATCAGCACGCCCGCTGGCAAAAGTTATTTATCCAATTTTTTAGCTTTCAAAATTCAGCGATAGATGGCGCACTAGGTATCTTCCCCCGGGAAAATCGCGTCGACTGCTAGCTGTCATCTCCGTGTTTTCCCCCGATTCAGTAGGGTATCTAGACCCGTATATATATCTATGGTATATACCGTCTGCATTCTAACATCATCTCATGTTTTTTTTCCTCCCGCCATTTCTTAATTTTAGGCTTAGGAGGTGTCTAGCCAAGCCAAAACTGTTTATCTTCTTTCTTTTTTTTTTTCTGGGCAATTATTTTTATCGTTTCCGTTATTTTCCCGTTAGTTTCCCCTTGTTAATTTTCTGTTTGTGAGGTTATTCGCCTCTTGTGGTAAATTAGTCTACACTTATCTATATCTTAAGCCTACTTTTTCTTTCTTTCTTATACCTCAGAAACTGGGCAAGGTACTTAGAATGTATTTTCTAAGTGACCTAATCTTCTGATAAGGTTATATCAAATAAAAGTCCGTGTTTAATCCCAGATTTACCTATAATATGGTACTTTTGATTCATGGCACGGATACAGACACCTTTTAAAAACCAATTTCGTCACGTGACGTAACACACCCCTTTTAAGCGCGCGCGAAATTGAAAATTAGGCACGTGACTTGTTACAAAGCGCGGGAAATTTAATGAAAACGAACATTTGTGACTCACTACCAAAACAATTAATTAATTTAATAATTAGGCTTAGTTCCTTGTATGTTTATTTCAATGAGTTCAGAATATATGTATTTCTAGAGTTTTTGTTGAATTTCCTCCTCGCGGACTCGATTCGTCGAATTTCATTACTTTATCATTAGGCGTTAGCGCCATCTGTCGCCTTACGTGGGAAGCTTAAAAGAATTTCCCACGATTTTGCGGGAAAGCGCCCCGCTAAATCGCCGCAGCTCGAGTTTGAAAATTAGGCTTAGGAAGAAGTAAAGCGCAAAATATGAAAGTTAGGTAATTGAAAAACAGTAAGTGGAGCCTAATGAATAAAATTTGATATTTAATAAATAGAATATTGATCAATTTCTTATTAAATGCGTGTTTTTACTTGGGAATTATATGCTATTAGTTATTAAAGTAACACATAATGTGAAAATGTATTAAATTGTAAAATGGGTCGAAAATGCTCAGTAGAAAAGTGTGTCAACACTGGTAGGAATAAAAATGTTTTGTGACATAAGTATATACGTATAGAAAATTAATAAATATTTAGATAGTTCAACCCTTTTTGAACTGTACGATTAAGATTCCCTACAAAAAATTCGTAATTACCTAAACAATGGTGTCAGGCTATTAATGGAATTGAATGGACTCCAAAAAAGACATTTGCGGTGATCATTTTTGTCAAGTTGACTATCACGAAAGCTCAAAAATACATATACTATCGGTTAATGCAGTTCCTTCTCTGTTTTTACTCGAATCATAGCGGTTTCTAAACATTTCCTTACTATATTAAGAAATTATAGCAGACGCCATAGTAACAAATATGTGTTTTTAAGTGAAATAGATGGCGCCACCACCTAATGATAAAGTTGTCCGTCCGTCCCCTAATTTCAAAAACGATGGTCGCGCGAGCGCGAAAACCCGATATCCAAATAGAACTCTAGAAGGATATATATTCTGAACTCAATGGTTTATTTATTTATTAAGGTGGAAATTAGGCTTAATATTCAATTTCCTTTGCTATTATAGTAGTATCTACATGCATATAGTAATTGTAAAAGAGGCCGCGAGGGAACCGGGGATCTAGAAATATTTTCATTCATTCATTCATAGAAAAATGAAATAGACCGCCATCTTGGGGAAAATTTAGAAATTAAGATTGGAATGTTGTATAATTGCGAGTCAGCCAGCCGGCTTTTGGAATAACAATTTTTTTTTTTTTTTTTTTTTTTTTTGCTATTTTTGTGGGTGAATGGTTTAGGAACCTTGAAAGTTATAGAGGCATAGAAACAGGCTCGAACGCGTATTATTTAATGATTCCATCTTACAAAAAGAGTTAGTTAGTTAAGCCTTGGCGGGAATTATTATTACTAGGCTAAAATTGATGGGAAGGCGGTTGGGGGGGGGGATTAGAATTCGAAGAACGTTTTTTATATTTACCTGCTGTTATTACGACTGAAGATAGTATTGGCATTCAAGCCTAGTTTGATACTCGCTTAAAGGCAGGGAACTGCCATTATTTTGTAAATTTCTCATATTTTGTATGTATGAGTGTTATTTATTAGTTAGAAGTTGATTCGACTGAAGTTATAACGATGATTTTAAGTTACATAGTGATTAGCCCCTCGTTAATTAGTTACAAGCAAAATAGTGAATGCCAGGCCATAGTATTTGAGTGGCTTGAAAAGCGTAACAAGTGTTTTGATATGAGTGTTATTTATTTATCATTTAGAAGTTCATTCAACGGAAGTTATAACGATGATTTAAGTTATAGTGATTAGCCCCTCTTTAGTTATTTACAAGCAAATGTAGTGATTCCCAAAACCCATAGTATTTGAGTGGCTTGAAAAGCGTAACAAGTGTTTTGATATGAGAGTTATTTTTATTTATCAGTTAGAAGTTTATTCAACGGAAGTTATAACGATAATTTTAAGTTGGAGTGATTAGCCCCTCGTTAGTTAGTTACAAGCAAATGTAGTGATTCCCACAGCTTATAGTATTTGAGTAATAGGTGTTTAATAACTTCGGGAGATAAATTTACTTCTGTTTAACGGGAATTTTTTTTTTCTGCCAATGTCACTGTGTGTGTTTTCTTTACAAAACTTTAGTTTCAACGTTCAGGGTCACGGAAATTGGGTTCAAAAACCATTTGGTGTGTACCATACACCGGATATACCCTATCTGTTAAATAAAAAATATATATGTACTAGTGTTTTATTTTGTTATCGCGGCGGCGTTGTTTTTAAACACTCAAATCACGCACCTGGTTTGTTTAGTGTTGTTACTTTCCCTGCAACATATTTCTTTTTTTTTTTTCTGGTATCTGGTTAGTTAAAAATAAGCGTACAACGTTTTTTATTTCATTCATACATGCAATTCCACGTTATTTTGATTTCCCGCGGGTTTTTTTGGCATAAAGGGATAGTAACACTCTTGTTTTGAATTAAGTTAAAAGGATGAAGGGATAATGACACTCAAATTCTTAAATTTGTTTGGAATTAAGTTAAAAGGTGTTTTTTCCTTTCTTCTTTTTTAAATTATAGACGATGAAATTGACGTAGTGACAGTTCCTAAAAGCATCTCTCTCAAAACGGTGAAACCGATAAAAATCAGTCTACCAACGTCCTATAACAACAATTCTGACAAACCCTACGTTACTCAAAGTCAAAAAGTCAAAGCCAAATTGGGACGAAGACCAAAGTGCGTCATAGAAAACCACCATACTCCCACGTCTACGCGATTCGAACGCGAACGTAAAATTAAACGTGAGGAACCACAACCATCATCAACGAGACAATATAACAACGGAGCCGCTATTACGATAAAACGCGAACGATTAGACGATCATTTAACAACTGTTAGTTGCGGTAGTTGGAGTTCGGATAGCGCCGTATTCGCTACACCCCAGGACTTTTCTTCATTCGCCTCACCGGCTAAACGAAGAAATATCGGTAACAGTCAACAACAACAACACCATAATAACAAACAGAAAGAACCCAAAAAGTATCGTCGATTTAAGAAATCCCGAAAATATTCCAGTAACGGATCGAGTCGTTCGAGCTCCGATAGCGAAGACTGCGAGAAACGTTCCCAACATAATAGTATGGAACGAAAACGAAGAGACGATTTGCGATTCGCGTTTCAAAATCTACGCGAAAATGTCCCCGATTTAAAGGATAATCCTAAAGCCCCGAAAGTTATGATTTTAAACAAAGCCGCTAATTACGCTAAACAATTGGCGAACACTGGAGCGGCGTTAGAAAAAACATTGAAACAGGAAAATAAACGGCGGTTAGAATTGCAACGGAAACTGCAACAGTTGCAGAGACTGAATTAAAAGAAAAGAGAGAAAATAATGATTTAACGTAATATTTAATTAGATATATATTAATTATTAATTTTTGTAGAAACATTATTACAAAACCTTACGTAAGTAAAAGTAACATTGTGCAAATAATTTTATTTTCACCCTGGGTTTTTTTTTTTTTTTTTTTATTTCTTCTTCTTATGCCGAGAATTTTCACTTCATTTTCAAACCGTTTTTTAAAAAAAACCTTTATTCATTTTTTTATTCAAATTTGAATTTTTATGAAAAATTTCCAATTTGAATAATAATTACTTCTTTGAAATCGTGAAATGAGTTACGAACTTTAAAAAAAAATAAAAAAAAAAAAATAAACACGCGGTGTTCGTCAATTGCAAAGATTTATTGGTTAAGTTTTAAAAAGACTTAAATTAACTATAATTAAGATAAATTATAGTCGATTACTGCCAATTAATGAAACCTAGATTGGTTTTTTTTTTAGATATTTTCACTTCGTTCAACCCATCGTGTTTATAAATTGTAAAAATATATATATTTTTTTTTTTTTCCTTTCTTTCTCTTCCGAGTGTTTATTTTCTCACATTTTTCGTGTTTTTTGGGGGGGGGGGGAACAAAGACAGTTTTAACCCCCAAAAGAAAAATAAGTTTAAAATTTGTGTTTTTTTTTTTTTGGGAAAAAACAAAGGACAGTTTAACCCCAAAAAAAATTAAAAAGTTTAAAATTTGGGGATTTTGGGAAAATTAGTGTTAATTAATAGTTTTAATGAAAGACGTTAATTTTTTTTTTTTAAATTTTTTTTTCGAAAAGAATTTGAGCTTATTGAATTTTTTAGCCAATAGTTGTTATAGGAAAAAAGGAGGGGGGGGTTATAAAATTGTGTATAAAGTTAGAATTATTATAATTTTTTTGTGACTTTTGGGTTTAGTCAAAAAAATTTAAAATTGATGGTCCCCTAACCTAAAATATTGTTTAAAAGAAGTAAACAGTCGCGGCGGAAAAAGGGGGGGGGGAATAAACATTTAAACTCCCTTAAAATTTCTTTCTTTATTAATTAATTAATCTCCACATACGGTTAATTTTTAATTAGATAATTATTTGAAAAGATTATTATAAAAATCTTATGGTTCCTATTTAATAATAATTTTTTTTTTTTTTTTTTTTTTTCGTATTTTCGAGACGCTGGCTGGCATAATTTTATCGGCTTGATTTTAAATTTTTTTTTATATATTTAACTCGTTATGTGGAGATAATTAAAAAAAAATTAATATTTTCCCCTGTGCATTCATTATTATTAATTATTATTACCATTATTAGACAATTTTGAATAATCTTTACTATAAAATGAATTGAATTGAATTGAATTGAACCGGAAGTGTGGTTTTTAAAATTAAAAAAAGAAAAAAATAAATAAAAATAAGAAGTTTGGGTTTCCCATTAAAAAAAAAAAATAAAATGGTTTTCGAGTTACGTAGTTTTCTATAACTATTATTTTAAAATAGAAAATGCAGTATAAAAATTTAAATGTGGATGAGCGAGTTTTTATATGAAATATTAGGCTAATTAACAAATTTAATTAGGAAAATAAATATAATAAAACATTTAGGGAAATTTATTAATTTCTATTAAAATTTAATGAATTAAAAAAGAAAATTACTAATTAAAATTTAACACTTTAACTAATTAGGTTAGGTAGGTTTAACAAATTTAAAAAAAAATATTGGAATAATTACACACGTGTATTAACCCGTTAACGAAAAAACAAATTTGCATAATTTTGTTTTATTATTAAGATTTAAAACCTTAAGTGCCTTTAACAAATTTAAAAAAAAAAACAGCTTTAATATGACAATTTAGGATTTTTGACAGAAAAAAATTAATTAATTGGCTAATTAGGAATCATGGGTTTTTTCCGAATGTTAATGATCATTCAAAAATACGTAACTAAAACCTAAACTTGTCAGAATTTAACTAAACATAAGAACTCATCCTTTTTTACAGTGTATAAAAACAAAAAACCATAAACATCTTCTCGGTTTCATTTTTTAAAAAACTGATTCTCAAAAAAAAATATTTCTTACTTTTTTAAATAAAACTACAAAATATTCCAAAAAAACGTCTGTTAGAAACAAAAAAAAAAAATTTCAAGATGAAAACTACGCACTCTTAAAATGCTTTATTAAAGACTTTTGAGTTTAAATTTTCGTTTCTATTTCATTAATTTACGTTTTTAAATATTTAAAATAAGCCTACGTAATTATTTTAAGCCTATTGTATTTTCACACAAGTAAATTCGGGGTGCGCACGATCAAGAGGGCTATGAGTAAGGTTATGTGTATCATCGAGCAATTAAAACCTTCCATTGTTCCTGTGACGTCACAAACTCCTTTTATCTGTCTGCTAAACTCTGGTTAGACGTGAGAATTTTGTCACGATGTTATCGTAAAAAGTACCTATTAAGGTAAGTTTTTTTAATACAATGTAACATAATATAATTTTACTAAGTCTTTAATCATTTAAATGTTAAATTATAGTATTATTATTTATTAGGTAATAGCTGTATGTATTCGTGTTCATATTGAAAAGATAAGACTGATAAGCACGTTAGTTAAGCCTAATTCTTTTGTAGTGCAGGGTTAAAGGTTACGTCTTGTGTGTCAAGGTCAGAATAGGTTAAGCTGTAATGCACTAAGTCTAATTTTCTTAATCATAGCACTTGACTTTGCGGACATTTGGACATTAGAAATCTACGCAAGCATAACTTACAACTTGAACTTTGACCCACCACTTCCTCCAGATTCAGTTGATACCTGCAACCTCGTATGTACCCCATTTTTTTTTTTTTTTCAAATAACTTGTTTATGTCGGGATTATCGCTTGGAAAATTAAGATGTTACAGTACCACCCCACATATTTTTCAACCTTACGCTAATTGCGATGGTAATTTGCATATAATTACGTCATATAAATAAGACACCGGGTAGACGGTATACGTGTTCCCACCTATTCAGTACTGGAACTCCGATCCAACCAAGTCTTTGTTAATACAAAGTCAACTGGTAATGACTTCGTTGTAGGACTAGTTTCGAACGGGACACCCTAACTATTCAGTAGATGTTAAGCCTCGGTTACAAAGTCTGGTAATGACTGGCGAGTATAGATGTGTTTTAACACGTTTCGAGTACGAGTCTTGAATGGAATTCAGGGGTAGGAGATCATCCACGACGGGTACCTGACATTTAAAATCGCGCGTAACCGTAGTCTGGAAGAAATTTAAAAGGGGTAAAAATATTTTCCTCATCTTTTCTCTCTTCCCGTGATGCTTCGCTTTTTTAGAGGTTGGTGTCCGCATCCAAGGCAAACCTCTCTTTCATAAACCGCCTCTCTCTCTCTCTCTCTCTCTCTCTCTCTCTCTCTACATAGGAGGTCGGATACTTATCCATCTTAGAGAGAATCTTGATGGGATTAGTTTAACTCAATATATCATCGAATTCGATGTAGGCATGAGGTGGGGTATTGTGAAATTTATCCTGAAATTTCACTGGGAAAAACATAGGTTTATCACTGAAATTTATGAGTTATTTTGGTGGCTATCAAATTAGTTCTAACAGTCATGGATTATTTGGGTTGTTTTAGAATTTAGTCCTGAAAAATTCATGGAAATTTCATTGGAAGGTACACTATTAGCTATGAAAATTGTGGATTATTTGTGTGGTTTTAGAATTTAGTCCTGAAAATCATAGAATAAATAAATATATCCATAAATTTCATGGAAAAATACAGGATTAGCCCTGAAAAATATGGATTATTTGGTTGAATTCCAAATTAGTTCTAAAAAAATCATGGATTATTTGGGTTGTTTTAGAATTTAGTCCTGAAAATCGTGGAATAAATAAATTTATCCAGAAATTTCATGGAAAAGTACAAAGTTAGCCATGATAATTATGGATTATTTCAGTGGTTTTCAAATTTGTCCTGAAAATGATGGATTATTTGCTGGGTTTTGAATTTAGTCTATTATAAATGCATTGAAAGGAAAAATATGAATAAATTAACAAATTCTGTCTCGCTTAAGGGAAAACGAAGTATGGCAAGTGTTCAACCTCTTTAAAAATATCTCTATCATTTAGACTAAGTTTTTATGGCGCATTTTGATCATCAAGTTTTTGTATGAATTCTTCTCTCTCTCTGTCGGTAACGGGTTTTGTTAAAACGAAACTAGAACCTCAAGAATCCATCGATAACTCGTTACTATAACATTTTTATTTTTTCCCCCTCAACTAAATATGCAATAAACCATGGACATTGTAATCCCAAAGAGGACTAGCAAAGAAGTAAATAATATTTGGCGACCAAATTTGCTTACGCAGTGAACTTAGGGGGAGGGACTACATTATTTACTTCTCCTTTGCATAACACGCCTACCTTTAAACATAAATAGCATTGAAATTAGTAGTTAATTTAGAATATACTACCGTGGAATATTTTTGTATGGACAAAGCAGCCTATAACCGAGTTTTTCTCATCCCTTATAGTCCAATAAGTTTTTAAGGTCCATGAATAAACATAAGATATCCTTGTCTGACCACAAAGGAGGATGGGGGGGGGGAGTTGTAGTTTAAGAATGTAGTCTAATATTTGAACTTTGATAATAATCTGTTTGGTTAAACTTGGACTTGTTAAAATTTCTCAAGTCGAACTATATATTTATTATTATTTGAGATTCGTGAAATATTTTGGTTGATTTTTCAAAAAGGGTTGTCACGTGGGTGGGAATACGAGATACGAGGGTTTATTCCATCAACAACAACCCAAAAATAAATGTTTAATCTTTGATGAATATGCAACGTCATTTGCTTACCGAATATCTGTACGATCTAGTTTGAAAGTTTAAAAACGTGAAATTAGAAATATAAATTTTTTGAAAAATATAATTTCTCGTGAAATCCCGGAAAATTCAAGGATTGTTATTGCTTCGTAACTTCGCTATTAAACTCGAGGAATTATTTTTTCTCCGAAGTCAATGAAAATACCATGAACATAAGCCAAATTTAGCAAACTTTGAAAGTAACGCGTTGGATTTCTGGAAAATGTAAGAGACGCTGTGTCTACGGCTCCAACTTTAAGATCAGGGTCGTGGAAAATCCCATGAAAACACCTTTAAAATCAGTGAAAATACCATGAACATAATCCTCAATTAATATTGAACAATACATAAGCCATATAGCAAAATTAAAAGTAACACGTTGGATTTCTGGAAAATTTAAGAGACGCTGTGTCTCTCTAACTCCAAATTTAAGATCAGGGTCGTGGAAAATCCCATGAAAACACCTTGAAAAAGAATGAAGATACCATGAACATTATCTTCAATTAATATTGAACAAAACATAAGCCAAATTTAGCAAACTTTACAAGTAACTCGTTGGATTTCTGGAAAAATTTAAGAGACGCTGTGTCTCCCCAACTCCAACTTTAAGATCAAGGTCGTGGAAAATCCCATGAAAATACCTTAAAAATTATGATAAATTAAAAATTCAAACAATGTAAGCCTAATTTAACGAGAAAAAGTAGACAAAATAGCGCCTAGTTTAATCAACCGTTAAAAATTGTAGTTTCCGTTGACTTAGCTAAACTTCCTTTCGTATTTTCTCTAAAAACCTTTGACCACAATTTTATATGCATATTGCGAGCCAAGGCTTAAAGAATAAAAACTATAGACGCATCTTGAATATATAAAACCATCTCGAACCCGGTTAATACTAACGTCACGAAAGTGGCCTTATAGAATGCTAAATAAAACCTTACAGGTAACTCAAAAATATTTTTTCGAGATCGTTGATAGTGAATATATTCGATAGCTAACCCTTTAAAAGACATTACATAATTTTTTTTCTCTTTAAAAATCCCTATGGCGATGTATTGACTAATGGCAGATCGTACCTTATAACTGTATGATAAAATAACACGGGATGCCATTACAGTTTTCAAATCTCTCTTATCGATAGCAAACCAGTTCTAGCGCATCATCTGAATAAAAAAAAAGATATCAATTAACAGGAATTTTAAAGGGCTGGTGTAATGTTACCATTCATCCCCCCCCCCGGGTCTCATGCTTTATGACGCGTATCATATTTGAAAGCGGTCCTTTAAAAAATTGCCATTAGCATTAGTTACGCGGGTGTCGGAAACTCGCCTATTAGTTACGCTCTTTTGCAGTCATGATTTTTAAGCATTTACTGTCTTACCGAGAAATCTCTATCATTTCATGATTCATTTTGATACAAATTGTTAAGCGAAGTTCAAAGGGTTATTTTCTCAACTTTGAACTGAAGGGGTGGGGGGCTAGAGACATTTTCTCCCCCTTCTCAGCTTAAACTTCAGGACAGTGTTCTTAGGCTCTCTGTGCGTCATGTCTGTCTAGTACCGAGTGAAACTGAATTGCTTGCCTAAGTTTGCTCTGCAAGTTCATGAGTTACCAAATGGCCTAGCAACACTGTATGGGAACTTCATTTTCTCCGCCGTCTCTCAGCTTCAACTTCAGTGCAGTGTTGTTAGGCCCTCTGTAATTCATGTTGGTCAGGTACTGAGTGAAACTGAACTCTCTGCAATCTCTGGACTCGCCAATGGCCTGACAACACTCATGGGAAAGGCAAAACCCCTTTTAGTTGAACGAAGTCATAAAGTTGGTTAAGATTTCAGGTGATTCATGGAACTAGGGTGAAGATAGAGTTGGTTTTTATGTGACTCGTGGAACTAGGGTCAAGATAGAGTTGGCTTTTATGTGACTCGTGGAACTAGGGTCAAGGTAGAGTTGGTTTTTATGTGACTCGTGGAACTAGGGTGAAGATAGAGTTGGTTTTTAGGTGGCTCGTGAAACTAGGGTCAAGGTAGAGTTGGTTTTTATGTGACTCATGGAACTAGGGTCATAATAGAGTTGGTTCAGGATTTTACTTGAAAATAATAACTTCGCATTTTTATTCAAAGGTTATTTACTGTAAATCCTAATTTATATAGACACTAGTGTTTAGGGTCATTAGATAGAGGAGAATTTGGGCTACAATATTCTTAAGGGATTTCCCTTAAATCATCGTTGACTCAAAGATACAATGTATCAAAGTTGAGGCTCCACAGTGACGAAAGAAAACCTTTTTTTTCTTTCTTTTTTTTTCTTTAAAGGTGGTTATCGAAGCGGGCAATTTCGATTTGATTGAATTACCTACCCATTGTTCTCTCTCGCTTAATTAAACATGCTAAAAACAAATAGATTGCTAGTCAATTTAAACGAGGGGCCAATTTATTCCCTAATTATTTCCCAATTATTTCAAGGTCAAGTTCGTTTTTTCTTCCAATATTTTTTAAAAACCAATTTTCTTGCTTGAAATTTTTGTAAAAGAAGGGAAAGAAATTGTTATGATTTTATCGGAGATTATATATATATATTTTTGAGCCATTTTGCTGCTGCAGTTATTATTAATGATTCACAAGTTACGTGTATTTCTTGAAGACGAATCGCGCTCTTTTTTGCATAACTCGAGCTTGCTGTAGCGTGACGTGAAAGCTACATGATGAGCAAAGATGCATGGGTTCGAATATGTATATCTATATGTTCAATATACAAGTATGTATACATGTATATATATATATATATATATATACAGGGTGTTTCTGATAAGTCTGCATCCATAAATTAAGGGGGATGTATTTTGGGTGCACGATTTCTATCTGTATTTTTGTCCTAAGGGACACTGTTTTCGAGTTATGATTTTAAGAGTGTTTTAGGGATGACCCCTTAATTAAATTAGAAATCGTTGTCTTGTTTCAAAATTAAATTTAAGGGGTCATCCGTAAAATACTGCATCCAATCTTAACTTGAAAACATTGGCAAAATGTAGTTAGAAGTTACATTTTCGACTCAAAAATTGATTTCCCAAAGAAGATCCCCCTTAATTTATGAAAGCAGACTTATCAGGAACACCCTGTATTATTATATTATGTACCAAAATCAAAGATACAGCCTCAAAAGGTAAACTTCTACCAAGGCTTAAGAATTTTGTTGGGACTTGGGAAAAGGGTCAAAAATGATTCCGAAATACAGCATATTTTTTATATTAAGAGTTTAATGGTTTTTATTGGTGAAAAATATCCGAAACTATCTTCTTTTTGGAGTGTAGTTATTAGCCCGGGGAAATGAAATACCTTAGTAATCTGAGAGGTATAATTTTCAAGAAATCAGAATTTGTTACATGTAAGCCGTTAATGACGTAAGATAGACGTCACTTAATATTAAGACATCTGTCTTTCTTTTTTTTTCCTTCTATTTTAATCGATCCATTTTTGATTAATTTAACTTTACGCTATTGTAATATAAAACGGGGTTCATGTTACTCGGTGAAATTACTCTATTGAATCTCGACTTTCTTATGGCATCTTCAAATTTTATCTTAATTTAGATATGAGCCAATTAAATAAAAGGAAAAAATTTAACAATTATTTCTATTTCCTCGAAACATCCGTGATTAATTATTTAATCATTAACTCATCCCCTCTAATGAAGTTTTAATTATCTGGAATTATAATTAGCGGATAACGTACGCACGCCATGCCAAACGCGAGCGACATATCTGATTTATAAAAATTTAAATTTCAAATTTATCTTAAGATATTAATTCTCACGGAATAATTAACGATTTGTAATTAGAGCACGCGGTGCCCATTGTTAAATTAAATCCAACCCCTTAAGTAACATTTTAATTAGAAACTAAATATATTTTTCTGGTATTTATATAAAATTATTTGAAGCCTCAACGAGGACGATGATCTAATTAGAGGGATATGTATTTCTCCCCGTCTCTTAATGAGATGCTTTGCTAATTGTTTTAAAGATGAAATTCTAATTTTTGAAAACAACACCTGAAGGGGCTTACGAAAACTCAGAACTTACTAGAAAGCTTTAACTTATCCACTTCAATTAAGCCTAATATAGTTAACTATAGCTAAGGTACTTAGAAGAGGTTCCTTTCCAGACGTTAAATATTAAGTGGTCTTTGAACCCAACCGCGTGAATTCACACATCTGCATTTGTTAAGTGTTTTTTTTTAATAGAAACTAACGTTTTTTACAAAATTAAATTTCAATTAAATTATATTACGGTTAATCATACACATAAAATGTTACGGGTTTAGACTTGGACGCTATTAAGAAGCTTATAAATGGCTATGGGTTCGCGGACCCAGCTTTGAGGAACACAACCAAACCATTTCTAACCCTCCAACCCCCCTTTGGGGTTACTGGTATCTAGAGATGGGCCGATACCAATTCAAACCGATACCGATATATCGGTTTAGCCAAATATCGGTACCGATACCGATATGGCATAAGTATCGGCCCATCTCTACTGGTAATAAAAATATTCAGTTTGGTCAAATTTGGTAACCACTGAATAGTTAAATACAGTGGTTTTTAATACCTTAATTTCTGTTGCTTTGGTTGATTTCCATAGTTTTGAAGTTTTGAACTCAAAAGTTGGTTTATATTTTGACCCTAAACTAAGTTTTCAGGTAAAACAATGACAAATTAGTTCAACCCTTCTTGACAGGTCGTAAGCAAAAAAAATTTAAAATTTCAACTTTAGGTTATGGACTTTTATTTAAAAATACAATATTTTTGAACCTAAAAGAAATATTTATATATATATTTGAAATTTAATCATAGACATAAGAATCTAATATATCATTATCAAATCGTCAAGTGCTATATTTCATATTTATCTTTATGATTTTTTTTTTTTCAAATATTTTTTAAGCCTAATTGGGCTCATTGACGTCTTCTTAACAATTTTTTTGCGGGTGAAATTTTTAAATTGAGGGTGGTCCAAGTTCCTCGCTAAAATGCCCCGAGGGTTGCTAATCATTACGTGATCCGAAAGAAGAAATCTAAAAACCCAGCGAAAATGTATTCTGAAGTCTAGAATGTTATTTGAAGTTTTTCCACTTTCCGACAAAGCTATAATATAGTTCGGAGTCTTAAAAAAGAAAAGAAAAAAAATAAATCTAGTTGAATATTCAAATTAAGAAGGATGTTAGTTTTAGAAGATTTAGTTGGACCCCTTGGGCTTTCTTAACATGACAATTTTATATCGTGGAAGCTAAGGCACTTAGCGACTTAATAACTACTTGAATGTGATTATCCATGGGTGCATTTCAACATTATTTGCGAATATTTTCACGTAGTTGCGGTTTAGACCTAAATTAGAATGTCATTTAAAAACGTGGGGGGGGGGGGGGGTATCACGCTGTATAAGACTTTGGTGTTACAAGTGTTTAAGTTTTTGCAATTTAGGATGATTTCTAAATTTAGTTGTTCGAGAGATTTCACTTAATTTCGTGAGATAACGTGGATGTTTCCCTTAAATTGGGAATATTTCACTTAATTCCACGAGATTTCACTTTCACTTAATTCCACGAGATTTCACTTAATTTCGTGGGGTTTCGTGAAATGTTTCTTTACTTCCGCGAGATTTCACTTAATTTCGTGGGGTTTCGTGAAATGTTTCTTTACTTCCGCGAGATTTCACTTAATTTCGTGGGGTTTCGTGAAATGTTTCTTTACTTCCGCGAGATTTCACTTAAATTCATGATATATCGTGGAATATTTTCTTTAATTTCATGAGTTTTCACTTAATTTCAACGTATTTCACATAAATTCACGAGTTTTCACTTAATTTCACATAATTTCACGAGTTTTCACTTAATTTCGACGAATATCGCATAATTTCACGAGTATTCACTTAATTTTGACGGATTTCACTTAATTTCACGAGTGTTTTTGGAATTTTTCTTTCAATGTCAGTAAGATTATGTTAATCTTTATGGAGAGAATGTTACATTTGGAACATACTCCTTATTTACTGAAGCCCTGTTTAATATTGTAACCCCAAATAATTTGCCTATATACAGATAATAGATAAGCGTCGTTTGTAGAGAAATTGGCTCGAATCCAGAGACTCATATATTACTGCGTGTTATATAATCACGTAAAGATAAAAATAATGATACACCGTATTGGTCCAAAATTACCCATAATATTATATAGTAATTGTTTTTATAAAGTTATTACATGGGCGACACAAAATCTACAAAATTTATACAGAGTGGAAGAGATCAAATAATCAAAAGCTCCACTTGACCCGGACGGCAAAGACCTTAGATGCAATACAGACCAAAGTGGACTGGCAACTTTTAAGCCCCCGTCCAGCGTCTTTGAATATTCAAGTACCGGATGTTATTGCAGCTACTTCTGTCACTCTATTCCTTGGTAGACACGTGGTTATCTTTGTCTAATTTCCACTCCCCCTTTCCATAGAGGATATACAGTAAAGCGGACCATGGATTAACTAACATGGTAGCATAAGTTTATAAGATATGTTCTCTAAGTATGAATCACACTACCTACACTTCGTAATGCTAGAGACTTACAGCTCGAGCTAGTTCGAGAACGACAAGCGAGAATTGCATGACTACACTCGGTTTAGCAGTCCATCTTCCTATTTAGTCTGTACTAAACCTTTGACAGCATCTCACCATGATACTGTCGCTTCACGATAGTCTATGACCCACGTCACTTCATGACAAGCTCTCATTAACTAGTGACAAACTTATGGAACATATCTTATAAATTTATGATGGTAGTTAATCCATGAGCAGACGACGTTTTTCAACCAATAAGGATATTTCTTGTTCAGAAAGCAATCAGCCAATTGGAAAAAACCGGAAATTAGTGAAGTAAACGTTTTGCGAGATATTTCCTTCAAGTGTCTCCTCCTCTACTGTATATTCTCCATGGTTTAAATTAAGCCTTGGTCCGATCTTTTCCACGCTGTATATTTAAATTACCTGCTTCACGAATTTAGAGCTTCCGTTTTCTTTTTAGTTTTTAAACCGAGTTACATCCTTGAATTACGCAAAAATATTCACAAAACATTATCAGGCAATTTTGTCTTACACGTATTTTGAAAATCGCGTTTACGTTTAACCGCACCGGCACTGTAACGAAAGTTAAATCCAAAATAGGCTTAAAAATCAACAGCCTGGAACGAAAATTCTCTGCAAAAAAAAAAATTTCATCTACGATATGATCATGAATTAATTTAATCATAACTTGAAAAAAAAAACCAAAAATAAAAAACAACAAAAAACCAGAGAATTAACTCGACAGTGATAGTGATGCGTGTATAATTTTGTAAAGCTAATTTGCATAATACGAAACATTTTGGGTTTTTATTTTTTTTTGGAATAAATTAAGGAAATTAAAAATAAAAATGGCTCAAAATATTTTAACAGGAGCGGAAATTGAAGGTTAAATTTTTGACGCGTTTTTTTTTAATTTTTTAACATCTGTTTAATATTAAAATTGAATTTAAATATTAAATTTAATCATGATAGGATGTTTAGTAGACAAATAATTAAGGGTGTGTCCCGCCTAATTAACACGTCGTCATTTATTAATTTAACTGTTCTAATTAATTACTCAGGCTTGTTATTAATTATTTATTAGTTGTTGATTTTTTTGGTCTTGCCAGAAAATGTTATTTTTTTATTTTAATTTTTTTAAAGGGAATGTTACCTCTGAATTTAAAATTGTCTGTTTATTTTTTTGAGTTTTAGATAAATTGAGAAATCTGTGTTTAGACTAGTTTCGGAATTTTCAATTTGACTTTTACAGGAGGAGACTGGGTTCAATATCGTGTCCCCGCATTTTTATATATCGTGAGTTGCCAGATTCAAAAAGAGACCACCTCTAGACAGTCAACATTTTTTTAAGGGTTAGGGTTATGCGAGGAGATAACCACACAGACGATTTTTCGATAAATTTCTTTATACTTACTATATCTTTTTAAAAATATTTTCATTTACTATTTTTTTCTTTTTTTAAAAAAAAAGTTCGCAAAGAAATTTAGTCAGCATCTTTTCCTCAAAGGCATAAAAAGAAAAAAGAAAATTCATGGGAAAGTATCAGTTTTATAAAAGGATATTGATTCCTCATAGCTAACCTTTGACCCCGTGTATATGTCTGCTGGGTCAAATTAATAATATGGCCCCCGTTGCCAAATTCGTGCTGGATGGGTGGGTTTTACTCTCAATATTCAATTATTGAACCTTGAAATAAGTTTAATATTATGTCTTTCAAATATAACGTTTTCCAACTCTAATTAAAGTAAATATACAGGGTGTTCCTGATAAGTCTTCATTCATAAATTAAGGGGGATGTTCTTTGGGAAATTTGAGTCGAAAATGTAACTTCTATCTCCATTTTGCCACAAGGGAGTTAAGATTGGATGGAGTATTTTACGGACGACCCCTTAAATTTAATTAAAAAACTAAAATACAATATTTCTAATTTAATTAAGGGGTCATCCCTAAAACACTCTTAAAATCATAACTCGAAAACAGTGTCCCTTATAGGTCAATCAAAATGGAGATAGAAGTTATAAATTTTCGACTCAAAATTGATTTCCCAAAGAACATCCCCCTTAATTTATGGATGCAGACTTATCAGGAACACACTGTATATTTACTTTAATTAGAATTGGAAAACACTCTGTAGATAATATAAAAAATAATATACTGGCTAAAGAAAGCACGGTGTAATAGTGTTAATATAATAAATTTAGTTCAAGAATTAAAAAAAAAAGAAACCGGAATTCTTTAAGAATCTTTAAACTTAGTTTCACCAATATTGATCCATATCTTTTAAGATCCCCCAAAAAACCAGAACAGAAATATTTGAACCTTTTCCGCCCGCTCCACCACGCTGTCTCGAGTCATGATAAGCTTAATTCCTTCCCTCTCTCTCTTTCTTTGGCCATAGCAACAAATTTTCTGCAAAGAGTAAATTCCTGGAAATGTCAGGTTTTTTTTATACATTGACGCCTAAAAAAACCCTTAGTAACAAAAGGGGTTTAACACTGAGATTCGGAGCGTGCAGACGACACGACGTTACGAATAGGCTTAGATCAACGGCTTTAGCAACGCTTTAATCTAGTTTCAGCTGAAACAAAGTTGAACTACCCGTCGGAGAGTGGGAGAGAAAAGAGAGAGAGAGAAAGAGAAAGAGAGAGATTGAAGGAGAAGAACCGTTTGGATATGTCAAAATTTGTAGAATCTCTTTAATCAAGTTGCAACTGTAACAATGTTGAACTATTAGAGACTTTAGAGTACTGAAATAGAGGAATAGTGGATTGGAGTGGTACGCGGAGAATTAGACAGGTGCCTTGAGAAATAAGAGGTACGGGGTAAAGTGTGTGGAGCTACGGGGAAAAGTGTATAAGTGTACGGGGAAAAGTGTATAAGTGTACGGGGAAAAGTGTATAAGTGTACGGGGAAAAGTGTATAAGTGTACGGGGAAAAGTGTATAAGTGTACGGGGAAAAGTGTATAAGTGTACGGGGAAAAGTGTATAAGTGTACGGGGAAAAGTGTATAAGTGTACGGGGAAAAGTGTATAAGTGTACGGGGAAAAGTGTATAAGTGTACGGGGAAAAGTGTATAAGTGTACGGGGAAAAGTGTATAAGTGTACGGGGAAAAGTGTATAAGTGTACGGGGAAAAGTGTATAAGTGTACGGGGAAAAGTGTGTGGAGCTACGGGGAAAAGTGTGTTGAGCTACGGGGAAAAGTGTGTTGAGCTACGGGGAAAAGTGTGTTGAGCTACGGGGAAAAGTGTGTTGAGCTACGGGGAAAAGTGTGTTGAGCTACGGGGAAAAGTGTGTTGAGCTACGGGGAAAAGTGTGTTGAGCTACGGGGAAAAGCGTATAAAAGTACGGGGAAAAGCGTATAAAAGGATTAAAAGTACAGGGAAAAGTATTGAGAAGTACATAGAAAGGTTATGAGAAATATGGTCTGAAATAGTGAGAGAGAAACTAGTCAGCCACCGTGAATTATGTCAAAATCCAGCATCCCTTTAATCCAATTTTAAAATGCAACAAAGTTGAACTCCGCGAGAGATAAATGCAGTGAGGAACGCACGGGGTTATGTCAAAATCTATTTATAGGCTAGTTTTTTTGGGGCTGAAATGTTTTGGCAATGATTAAGACACTTTATTACGCAAGAACCACCACCATCACTACCACTGCAGTTTAGGTGGCTGTCGAGAGCCGGGTGAACACACCTGTGTTTAGTTTTTTTTTTTTTTTTTTCGAGTCATATGGACCAGCCAAACTTTCGCATCTCTGGGAGAACCTCTACCAGAGAGTCTGTTGCTAGAAGAAGAAACATCCATAGAATGTCAATCTATTTTAAATCTACACCGTGAGGATAAGCGGAGGAGCCTTTTGAAATTAGAACGAGTTCGTTTACCTTTTGGGATCTCTCGAGAAACTCTTAGGCAATTCTCTCTCCCTCTCTCTCTCTCTAGTTGGCAACCCTGCATAACAGAGCCTGAGAGAGAGAGAGAAAGATAGGTCTGGATCTAACAGACAAGGTATAATGCCCAAAATATGCAGACTATCCCAGGATATCTTATAGAGGGGTGTGTATGTATGCATCTTCGGGGAAAGAAGAAATTTACATTTCGTGCACGCTTGGTTATATCAGGGATAGATAGACTTTTTTAAGACGGAATTCCCAACGGTTAATATTTACTTCAGTCCGACTCATAGACGAGTACATAGCCCCTTCCTTCAACACGTAACCAAAAAATTAAATTTTCTTATTGGCTCACTAAAACTACGTATTGGTGACGTTGCTGACAAGGAGGGCCAATAATACGTAATTCCTGTTTACATCTGTCGCTATGACTACGACCCCTCTTGCGTTGTACCAGAGCCCACTCGATCCGCGCTCCCGGACGCTGCGCTGCTCGCGCTATATAGCGCGAGCAGCTTACGTCGTGATGCGCGTGATCGAGTGGGCTATGGTTGTACAGAAAAGCATCTTTACAGGGGTTCAAAATGAAGCTGTCTAAAAGCAAGGGCACGGAAATTATTCGGGAATTGTTTTTAATAGCAATTAAGAGGTAGGGAATTTATTGCCGGTGTTTTGGATTTGGAGTACATCTGTAAAGGGTGAAAAGTGTTCGCTAATTCTTTCTAAAGCCAATCATGTCTACTATCCTCATAATTTTGTAAGCGAATTTGATGAAGTTAACCAAGGCTTAGTGAATGGCCAGGAGTTTTGTGAGCTTAGTGTTTTGTTAAAACCTGTTCGTGTTGTAATATCTATGAAGGCTTTTAAAGCATCACTACAACTTCATCAAAGAGAAATAAATCGTATTTCAAAATGTGTTTTGATTTCAAGCCCTATGTCTTGTGTTACTTCCATTTTTAAACAATGTTCTTTCAAAAATTACAATCGGAGCCCAATCCATTCCAACTTGGCAGACGACGTTTATTTGACCCGGATATACATACAACGCCATAATGAAAATAAGACCCGCCTCTTCTTTCATACCCCCCCCCGTCACGGGTAAGGGGGTCGTGGACTAGGACGCGCACCCGAATAACCCTGTTACCCATTCCGTCTTAAAAAAGTCTATCTATCCCTGGTTATATCAAATGTATATAGAAGTAACCCAAAGTGAACTTGGCCCTGTAGATCTATGAAAGTCTGAAAACTTTAGGTATGGGTCCAGTTTGATGTTTCGATGTAGCGTAATGTGTTGGTTTAAACTGTTCGTACAAACCTGGAAAATCTCTGAGAACCTATAAATATCAGCATAAGTTTATAAGATGGTCCATAAGTATGACACTTTGTATACAAGTTCGTAATGCTAGAGACTTACATCTCGAGCTAGTTCGAGAACGACGGAAGCGAGAATTGAAGTCCTACGCTCGGTTAATTTTGCAGTCCATCTAGGTCCTATTTCGTCCTGTTTAGTCTGTACTAAGACTTCCATTTTCCTATTTAGTCTGCGATTACTAAGACTTTGACAGCGCCTCACTAGGCGTCGCTTTACCTCGAATCTATGACCTACCTCACTCACTTCGTGACAAGCTCCAGTTTGTAACCAGTGACAAACTTATGGCCAACATATCTTATGAACTTTAAACTTTTGATATCAGAGAAATAAATTCACTAAAAATTCAGATAAATTTTGCATTTTTACTGAGAATTATTGTATATTAATATTTGAAATAATATTTTTTAAGCGTATATTTCAAAAAGTGTTAGAGAAAAAAAAACCTTTTAAGGGGGCCCAATTATTAAAGCCTAAACACAAATGGTTGACGGTTTAAAAACTTCTAAGAATAAGAAGGTTAATAGAGAGTTTAAGAAGCCTGTCCAAGACTTTGCATACTTCATTTTCTTTAAATGTAGTTCTGAGTGTGTGATTACGAATTCTTTTTTATGCCCATGCCGTCAAACTTCAAAGAAAGAGCAACGATAAACGTTGACGGACACGTCTTCTTAAACTTTCTAATATTCCCAAACGCTTAAGAGTGAGATAAAAAAAACAACCGTCTTTTAAGATGTTCCTCGAGATGAAAATGGATATGGTAGCTAGTACGGTTAGCAATAAGAGTACCACCGTGCCTCTTAACTTGTCTTGCGACATACCAGACAGTTGGGAACTTGGTTGGTTGGGGTTAAGCTCTGTTAAATTCAACGGATATTCAGTTAGGAAACCGCTCGTCTACTCGCACCTTAGCATATCGAAGGGGCCCGTCTAGACAATTTAAGATTTCCCTTATGTCGTCTAAAGGATTGAAATAACGACGATACGTTGGCTTATTTTTTCATAGTTAGTGCGCGAACAAGTGTTGCCAGTCATTTCTGAGCGCAATTTAATCTACAACAACAGTTTGATAAGCTTGTAGAATTCTGTTCGATTCAATCATTCAGTGATCATTCAGTTTCAGTCTGATTGTATTTAATACCAAAATTGTTTTGGCAACGTCATCTCGAAATCCTCTGTTAATATTTAGGGTCTCCAGTGTTGCCAGACCGTTGATGAGGCTGGAGACTGAGGAGATAATGGTTAGCAGCTCAGTTCGAACCAGTATACTTGACTAACCTGTATGCCTCACCAAAAGGAAAGGCCTGACAACACTGCGTTGAAGTTAATATTGAGAAAGAGAGGGGAAATTATTTTGCCACTTTTAGTGGAAACTATATACAGTATTGGCATTCCAAATTATTTACCCATAGCGTCTAATAAAGCAAAGGCAAGGATCTGTCATTATTATGTCTTGCATGTTTTTTTTTAATATTATACAACTTTTTTTACAAAAAACTTGAATCAAAATACGTTTGGTAAGAAGGTTTATGGTTATATTGTTAACTGAAGTGTGTTTAAACGTTGCGTAATACACGACGATAAAAGGGGGCGCTTTAGAGGGGAGACCCATTCACTATTATGATGAAGTATATGCCCCACCATAGTAAGACGATCTAGGCCAATTTTTTTTTCTTTGGGGGGGGGGTACGCGGTGTGAACCCCAAAAGTTGAATTCAATATATTATTCTACTTTTGAGGGGTTGTTTTTTTATATAAGCAACCGTTGTATGTATTGGGGACCCATCTTAAAGGGGACCCCATTCTGAAAGAAAAAAAGTGGAATATTTATTTCATTATACAAATTCTTTCAATATCCCTTTAAATATATTTTAAAAAAAAATAAATCGATTTGGTAAGTGATTTATTACATAAGTAGAATCGATTTTCAGTTTTTTTTTCTTCCAAGGGATTATCGAGTAATATCGATATTTATCACGCCACGCCCTTTATCTTTAGAAAGGAGCGCGAAGGTCAAATTTTATGTTAATGTAACATGATTTTTATGTTATATATATAATTTCTTTAATAAAATAAATTTAATAGAGTAAAATTCAATAAAGTAAATAAAATATGGTAAATAAGATAAGTAAAATAAGTTAAAGTAAATAAAATAACGTAAGTAAAATAGTGTAAATAAAGTAAATAAAATAAGGTAAATTTAATATGTTAAATAAAATAAGGTAAATTTAATATGTTAAATAAAATAAGGTAAATTTAATATGTTAAATAAAATAAGGTAAATTTAATATGTTAAATAAAATAAGGTAAATTTAATATGTTAAATAAAATAAGGTAAATTTAATATGTTAAATAAAATAAGGTAAATTTAATATGTTAAATAAAATAAGGTAAATTTAATATGTTAAATAAAATAAGGTAAATTTAATATGTTAAATTTAATAAGGTAAATTTAATATGTTAAATAAAATAAGGTAAATTTAATATGTTAAATAAAATAAGGTAAATTTAAAATGTTAAATAAAATAAGGTAAATTTAATATGTTAAATTTCATAAGTTAAATTAAATAAGGTAAATTTAATATGTTAAATTTAATAAGTTAAATTAAATTAAATAAGGTAAATTAAATAAGTTAAATTAAATAAAACCAGTAAGAATTTTATTATAGATGATCTTTTTAAGTTTCGTTTGATAGCTTTGAGTTATTTTGAAAAATTAATAAAACATTTTGATTTTTTAAAAGCTGACCATTTTTCAACTACACCTCTGTAAAAAATTCGATTCAACGTACCTGTTTAGTACAGTCGTAGGCAGGGTGAACCCTTGTACGCTATTAACATCGATCTAAACCCGCTAGTATCCGATCACTGAAGTTCCATAGGATAGATGCCAATCAATTTATCTATATATTTTTTACTTAAAAGATGAAATATATTAGACTTAATTCAATCACTACTCCTTAAACTTAAATTTAAAAATCTATTTTTTACTCCTAAGACAAGACAAGATGATAGATATTATAAATATATACATAAATTTAAAAAAGAAAGAAGAAATATTAAAGTATTTCCCAGTATCTCTTGTAGAAACAAAATTAAAAAATTCCAAGATATATTTTTATATTCACATTTCCCAAATTATGTATGGCCACAACCTTAAGTAAAAACAACCAAGATTTCTACGTTATTTTGTAAGCAAGTAAATCCCTCGATATGTTGTCATCATGGCCTTATCTTTGCAAAAGAGAAAAAACCCGTAATTTAACCATACCACAAAAATATATTGATTATATCTATGTATATCAATATAAAAAAGGGTTACACCGCCTTGAGTATAGAAATAGAATTTTTTTGGCGTCAATTTTTTTTCTTTAGTATATATCCATCTAATTTCGCTCCTGGGCTTCTAGGAATCACCTGGGTGAGGTATTTCGGGTGTGGTGCCAAAATCTCACTCTTTTAAGATGGGCCAATAAACTCCAGACCCTTCTGATATAATACTATAGATATATTTGCATCTCCTTCGAAACATTTCGGGATCTTCTAAGACCACCACCATCCAACATTAAAACCCCTTTGTTTCTTTAGTCCCGTCTTTTATTGATGATGGAAAGTATTACCATCGCTGTCGTCGTCGTAGTAGTAGTAGTAGTAGTAGTTGTTGTACTAGTCATTGTTGTTGTTGTTGTAGTAGTAACAGTAGGTTATGTTTTCGTTATTTTGACTTTTCCCGGCTCCCAAGTTTTTGGGATCTTTAGAAAGGGTATATTGTACTGCGTAGTTTAGCTTAGGTTAGGTAAGGTTAAGTTGAAGTAGTTAGACTGTTGTAGTGGTAGTAGTAGTAGATTGGGCTTTCGTTATTTTGACTTTTCCCTGCACCCCAGTTTTTGGGATTCCGTCCTTAGAAAGGGTATTTTGTACTGCGTAGTTTAGTTTAGCTTAGGTTAGGTTAGGTTATGTTGAAGTAGTTGTACTGTTGTAGTGTTAGTAGTAAGTAGTAAGTAGTAGATTTAGCTTTCGTTATTTTGACTTTTTGGTGGTGCTTTGATAGGGTAATTGATTGAATAGTTTTAGCTAAGCTAAGGTAATGGTGCAAAGACTTCAGTTTTTACCAGTCCACATATTGTTTCTAAGGTCTTTGTCTGATCCACCTACCGGATGTTTCGTATTAAAATAAACAAGATGGTCAAATGGAAGCCACTATTTTTACCCCAGACTTTTGAAAATAATCTTTCAATTTAGTGTTACGATTCTAAAGGACGATTTTTGTTCTCACGATGTATATAGGGGTTGAATATTTTTCCCCTATGAACAACACTGTAAAAACTATCAATAAAATTTCCAAGTCGAAACTGAGACTAAGAAACAAACACTTTAAAGAGTTGAAACTACGTTTTCGTTAAAGAATTTCAGATTATAACTCGAAAACAATACAAAAACAATATAAAACTATACTTTGGAAAATATTTAATCTCAGCCACTTATAACATATCGCGTATGAGAAACGTTTCGTGATTCATAATATTTTTTTTCAAGTTCATATTGAGATAGTAGAGAGTTTAAGAAATAATATGAGACACTTTAAAAAATTAAAAATAGGGTTGAGGTTCTATACAGGGTGTTTGTGAAAAGTCCATCAATAATGAAAGGGCGTATTTATTGGGCCATTTTGAGTCGAAAATGTTCTATGACATTTAGCCGTCCGAGCCACGGTTTTCGAGTTATGATTTGAATATTTTAGGGATGACCCCTTCATTAAATTAGCGCTGTCTTTCAATTTCTAAATTAAATTTAAGGGGTCATCCGTAAATTACTCCAATCATAACTTGAAAACAGTGGCCCGGACGGAAAAATGTCATAGAACATTTTCGACTCAAAATGGCCCAATAAATACGCCCTTTCATTATTGATGGACCTTTCACAAACACCCTGTATAGTACCAAGAAGCGATATCTAGTTTACTAGGGAGAAGGTATAAATTCGTCGCATTTCCAGCTTTATCTCCAGTCCAAACGTAGGTCCAAAGTTAATCCCCGCCTCTAAATTAAAACTAGCATCTCATTGGTTCTTGAAAACTCACGTCAGCGCGACGCGAATGACGAAAACTACGTACTTTCCGAGTGAGGAGAGGCGAAATAGTCCGGCCTCCTTTTACGTCCCCCCTTATATTTTGAAAGGGAGACTGGGACTATGGCGTGCGAATACTTAGGCATCTTATATCTTCTCCCTAATAAGGTAGATATCACTTCTTGATAGTACATACATCTTTAAGGCGTATTTACTATTTTTATAATTGAACTGAACTGACGGACGACAGTATGAAAAAAAAAGTGGTTTCTTAAACTCTCTATTTAAAATTATTATAATGGTTTAAATTCCTCACTCGTCAAAATATGGACAGTACATTTGAAGAAGAAAAAAACATTATATGTAATATTTCTACGGGCTAATATTTTTATACATAAAAAAATCCCCCAGGGGTAACTGACATCGTCTCCGGGTGTTCGTATAGTTTTCTAGACGTGCCAAAAAAATGAACACACCGCCTGAAAAAAAACATAGACTGATCTTTAAAAAAATAGTCATAATCATATAGGAACAACATTACCCTTTCATGCATAGTATATAAAGGTTGAGATCCATCCTTGAAGGAGAAAGGGATGGAGAAGAACATCCATATCTATGACGTTGCAGTCTGTAACCCCATCTACCGAACGGCATCGAAATCCTCTCAGCATCCTCAGTGGTGTTTCGGTAGGGTCGCACGGTACCTTAACATCAAGGATGTCCCCTGTGTTTTTTTAAAAACGATGACAGTTCTTATGCAAATACAATGGCGCTAGGCGGCAGCACTTATCAATCGCCTCTCCCGAAAGGTAGGGGGAATTTACATTGCCGCATATCACCCACTATCATTACCGCTCATCACCCACTATCATTACCGCTCCATTGTACTTCTTTTCTCTCAGGTATCCAAAAGAAACTGTTCTAGGCTAAATCAGTTCTAAGGAAGGTACGCGGTAAATTGCGTCTTGTTAGAAATTTAGCGCTATGCTCGGTTCTAGAAGACTTATCTTTGGATCTTGGCCTTTATAAGGTTTCAATGTTAAAAGCGCATCACTTTAATGTAAGTTACGCTATTTCAGGGATGTATTTACTAGGGAAATTCTAAGAAATTAATTTAAATTTTTCTTATCGAATTTCTCTCGAATTAACTTAAAGGAAACAGTTTTCAAAATAATTTTCTTACATAAGGCAAATATTTTAATTTCCTTCTTACCCAGTTTTCAAAAAAGGAAATGACGTCACTGATAATAATAATAATACTTTTAATATTATATTAATAACAAAGTGGAATAGAGAATTTAAGGAATTATTGGCAACCTTGAAAAGGGTTAAGTAGCCTCGTTGAAAACGCATTTTTTCCTATACATAGTTTTCAGACTAGGAGAATTTATACCACTTACACCATGCAGGAGGTGAGGCTATTTGGTACTGCACTTTGTCCACCAATTATACCTGGGCCTCCCGGTGTAAATGGTATCAAGCCTCCTTGTCCGAAAACTACTTATATTAAATTCTACCGCTTTTAAGGTTACATGCATTCTAAATAAACTAAAGTTTAAAATTGTCGGTTTAAATCTAATTTAATTTTTAATTTTTACTCGAACGTCTAACTTCAAAGAACTTAATACGTTTATTATTATTATTTTTTTTAATTACTAGACGTTGGCGTACACGTTTTTAAGTCATTAGGCGCGTATTAACTAACGCGAAACTATTTATTTTAAATTATTTAATTGTTAACAATCTTAAATCAATTTAATTAAAACCAATTAACAGGATCCTAAGCAAGTACAGCCTACTAACTTATCTCCTTAGAAAAGTACGTCAGAATAAAAATTAAATAAAAAAACTAAAATTAAAACTTTTCTAAATTATATATAAAAAATAAAAATCACACCGGATTAGCAGTCAATCTCTTTAAAAGATTAAACGATAGTAATCAATCTAAATTTACACTAATGTCAAGCCTAACCAACGCTAAATTAATCTAATATAAAATCCCATTGAAATGCCTTAAAACTCGGTACAAAATTAGGTTGAAAATTCTAAGCCTAAGTTTTCTTAAGAAAATATACAAAAAAAATGAACCCAGCCCATTTCATCAAAACCTTTCATTATAAAAAAATAAAGAAGAGGCGCAATTTTTACTAGATGGATTTGTTAACTATACATGTACATCTCTTAGAAGGCACCTCTGGTTATTGGCATTTAAGATTTTAATGATAGAGTTAAAGGGTTAAAGAAGAGATTTAAATAATAATATAAAAAAGGGCTAGTATTTTTGTCAGGGGTGGGGTAGATTTGGATTTTTTGGGAAAGAGGACCTCTCCCTTGGCTGGAATGTTGTTGAGTGACCGCGGCCATGATGGGAAAAAAATCCGGTTTTTATAGGAGATGATACCCAAAGATTGGACATGATTTCTTCCAGACAAGTTTAAAGTCACGATGAAACTAAAATGTTATGCGTTAAATGTCAACTTTAAGTTTATACTAATATTTTTAATTGCTTTTAATACTTTCATTCCGTTTTTATATGTTTTACCGGGGTTTTAGTGTCGAATAATCAATATTTTAATTAAGTTAATTATTAAAATTATAACAGTTTTGTTGCCAATTGTGATTGAAATTAATATAGTTTTAATATGAACTTGGAAAAGACGATACGAGCAATTAAGTTTCCGTAATGGACACTACGCGTTAGCCTTTCCCACGAAGGACTGGGGACTACCCTATTGGGCGCCCAGTACCACGTGATTGATTCGTCCAATAGGGGTATTCCCCAGTCAGTGCTTTGCGGAGAAGCCTAACGAGTAGTGCCCATTATATTATAGATAGCAACATGGTTCCAACTGATATATTCATTATTTTACACGCTTTTTCGATTAAAAAAAGGAAAAATCTAGCCCGGAGTATCCATTTAATACGTAACAACCAAACGAAAGACGTTAGACATTGCTTCAAAGATTTTACCAGAGTCTAAACTACTCATTTTTCCCATCAACTAAAAGGTCAACAATATCCATAATTTAACCGTACATTTCACTGCCCCTTTATTTGATGATGGGGATTATCCTGTAGCTTAGAAATCACCCTTCCATTTTTTATGCCAATTTTTTTTTATATAAATCAAGACGGCTTTTTATTTTTTACCACACAATGAAGTTGTAGTTTTAAAACTTGATTTTGCTTAACATTTTCTTCTTTTCCTTTTTTTTTAAATTTGAATGAGTTACCCTTTGATTATTATTTTTTTATATGAAATGGAATTTAAACGCGGTTCCTTCTAGGATGCGATGATGAGGATGGGTGAGGCCATTTACAAATAATTTTAATTATTATGCAAAAGGAACACAAGTAACAAGTTCATCCAAGAATATCAAAGTCGTTTTTGGGCGTTTTTAAAAATTACCAATTTTTTTTTATTTCAAATTGAAACGTTTAAAAATGCCTTCTTATAAATAAATTGGACCGAATATTACCTCAATTCTTAGTAAATTGACAGTTTTCTTGATTTTGATTTGAAGAAGTTATTTTTATACACTTCACACCAGGGGGTCAAAGGTTAGGTCTCAGGTAATTTATTTCATACGCTAATTAGAAATTCTTCGAACGTAACGTAGAAAAATGTCTCCTCTGTCTAATGATACCAATTACGATTGCATACAACAAATACAGCTCGAGTTATTAAGGTTTTCATGAAATAAAA